>NC_133617.1:348789066-348889066 GCF_048593235.1 Sminthopsis crassicaudata | reverse complement strand
TCTCCTTCTTCTCCTTCTTCTCCTTCTTCTCCTTCTCCTTCTCCTTCTCCTTCTCCTTCTCCTTCTCCTTCTCCTTCTCCTTCTTCTCCTTCTTCTCCTTCTTCTCCTTCTCCTTCTCCTTCTCCTTCTCCTTCTCCTTCTCCTTCTCCTTCTCCTTCTCCTTCTCCTTCTCCTTCTCCTTCTCCTTCTCCTTCTCCTTCTCCTTCTCCTTCTCCTTCTCCTTCTCCTTCTCCTTCTCCTTCTCCTTCTCCTTCTCCTTCTCCTTCTCCTTCTCCTTCTCCTTCTCCTTCTCCTTCTCCTTCTCCTTCTTCTTCTTCTTCTTCTTCTTCTTCTTCTTCTTCTTCTTCTTCTTCTTCTTCTTCTTCTTCTTCTTCTTCTTCTTCTTCTTCTTCTTCTTCCTTTTCCCTTCCCTCTCTCCATGCCTTCCCCTAGATGGCAGGCAGTCTCATACATGTTAAACATGTTAAAGTATATCTTAAAACAATATATATAGGACTTCCAGCCAAGATGGCAGCGTGGAGGCAGACAGCTGCTTGAGCTCCTCATTTTCTCTCAGAACTTACTTCATGACAAGCCTCAGACGTAATGCTTGACCCAGAAAGAAATCCACAAATAATCACCAAGAGAAGACATCCTTGAAAGTCGCCAGAAAAGGTCTGTGTTTGCTCGGGGGAGGGTCAATCAAACTGGGCGCAGACTGAGGGCAGGCAGCCAGAGCAAGACAGGCAGCTCACACAGCTCAGACCGGAGGGGGAGGGGTGCGATCTCTGCCGTTTCTGTGAAAGGGCTTTTGCCCCAGTGTGGATGCTCCGTCTTGGCAGCAAGCCAGGAGCAGCGGAGAGGGTGTAAACTCCAGAGGTGAAGATTAAAATCCCAGAAAGCCAGTGTCTCTCGGAGCCCGGCTACCCCCAACCCCCACCTGGACTGACTCGATGTGTTCTCGGAGCCTCAGAGCCCAGACTCAGTATAGTCATTGCTGTTCTGTTAGTGGCTCTCTGCTGCCCTACCCCCAGTTGTAGAGGAAACCCATTAATACCATCCAGCTCCATCCCCCGCAAAACAGACCAATAGTTTCTCTTGTCAGTTTGTTTTCTTTGATTCCTACTCTGACAAAATGAACAAAAAATTCAAAAGGGCTCTAACCATTTGCAGCTTCTGTGTGGAGAGGGAGCAGACTTCAAATGCTGAGGAGACTAGGAACAGACTGTCCCCAGATGTATCCCCTGGGAGGGATATAAGCTGCTCCTTAATACAAAAGAACCTCATAGAGGAAATCAAAAAGGCTCTCACAAGAGAGCTGGAAGAGAAATGGGAAAAGGAAAGGGAAGCTTGGCAAGAGAGCCTGGAGAAGTCATCCCATGCATTCAAAGACAGAGTGGATAAAGAAATCAAATCATTGAGAAACAAGATTAGTGAGCTGGAAAAGGTAAACAACTCCAAGGAAAATAGGATTAGTGAGCTGGAAAAAGAAAACAGCTCTCTAAAAAATAAAATGGATAAAATGGAAAAAAATTCCATAGAAGATAAAAACTCAATTGGACCATTACAAAGAGATATAAAAAAAGTGAGTGAAAAAAATACATCATTGAAAATTAGACTGGAACAAGTAGAAATGAATGACTCAAGGAGAAACCAAGAGGGAGTCAAGCAAAACCAGAGAAATGAAACAATTGAAAAGAATGTCAAGTACCTTACCAGAAAGACAACAGACCTGGAAAACAGATCCAGGAGAGACAATTTGAGAATAATCGGACTCCCTGAAAAATGTGAGGAAAAAAAGAGCTTAGACACCATTTTTGAGGAAATTATCAAAGAGAACTGCCCAGACATTCTGGAAACAGAGGGTAAAATAGACATTGAAAAAATTCACCAATCACCTACTGAAAGGGACCCTAAAATCAAGACGCCAAGAAATATAGTGGCCAAGTTCAAGAACCATCAGACAAAGGAAAAGATATTGGAAGCTGCTAGAAAAAAGCAATTCAGATATGGAGGATCCACAATAAGGATAACCCAGGATCTAGCAGCATCCACATTAAAAGAACGCAGGGCCTGGAACATGATATTCCGAAAGGCTAAGGAACTTGGTATGCAGCCAAGAATAACTTACCCAGCAAGAATGAGCATCGTTTTCCAGGGAAGAAGATGGACATTTAACGAAATACATGAATTCCATCTATTTTTGATGAAAAAAGCAGACCTACATAAAAGGTTTGATCTTCAAATACAGAACTCAAGAGATTTCTAAAAAGGTAAAAAGAAATCTTGAGAACTATACTTCTGTCAAAAAAATATGTAAAGAACATATGTACAATTTGTCTTAGAAACTAGAGGTGGAAAGGAAATTATATCATAAAAAAGTGTAAAGTGGTGGTACTACATCTCATTAAGAGGCAAAGGTAACCTATTATATCTGAGAGAAAGAAAGGAGGGAGATGAACATAGTGTGTATCAATAGACATATTCGATTTATGGTGAAACTTCTTCCACTTCATTGAAAAGGGAGAGGGAAGGAGTAAGCTAAGGGGAAGGGAATACAGAAATTTCGAGGAAAAGGGGTAAAATAAGGGGAGGATCTTTAAGGTGGGGGAGGGATCCTAAAAAGGGAGGGCTGTGAAAAGCAAGTGGTGTTCACCAGTTTAATACTGGGTAGGGGGGTAAAAGGGAAGGAAAGGGGAAAAGCATAAGCAGGGGTTAATAGGATGGCAAGCAATATAGAATTAGTACTTCTAACCATAAATGTGAATGGGGCAAACTGCCTCATAAAGAGGAAGCAGTTAGCAGACTGGATTAAAAGTCAGAATCCTACGATATGTTGTTTACAGGAAACACACCTGAAACAGGGTGATACATTCAAACTAAAAGTAAAAGGGTGGAGCAGAATCTATTATGCTTCAGGCAAAACCAAAAAAGCAGGAGTAGCCATCCTCATCTCAGATCAAGCAAAAACAAAAATTGATCTAATTAAAAGAGATAAGGAAGGGCATTATATCCTGCTAAAGGGCAGCATCAATGATGAATCAGTATCAATATTAAACATATATGCACCAAGTAGTGCAGCATCTAAATTCTTAAAAGAGAAATTAAGAGAGCTGCAAGAGGAAATAGATAGCAAAACTATAATAGCAGGAGATCTCAACCTTGCACTCTCAGAATTAGATAAATCAAACCACAAAATAAATAAGAAAGAAGTCAAAGAGGTAAATAGAATACTAGAAAAGTTTGATATGATAGATCTTTGGCGAAAGCTAAATGGAGACAGAAAGGAATATACTTTCTTCTCAGCAGTTCATGGAACCTATGCAAAAATTGATCATATACTAGGGCATAAAAACCTCAAAATCAAATGCAGTAAGGCAGAAATAGTAAATGCATCCTTTTCAGACCATAATGCAATCAAAATTACATTTAATAAAAAGCCAGGGGAAAATAGACCAAAAAATAATTGGAAACTAAATAATCTTATACTAAAGAATTATTGGATAAAAACAGCAAATCATAGGCATAATTAATAACTTCACCCAAGAAAATGACAATAATGAGACATCATACCAAAATGTGTGGGATACAGCCAAAGCAGTAATAAGGGGAAGTTTTATATCTCTACAGGCCTACTTGCATAAAATAGAGAAAGAGAGGGCCAACGAATTGGGCTTACAACTAAAATTGCTAGAAAAGGAACAAATTAAAAACCCCCAGACAAACACAAAACTTGAAATTCAAAAAATAAAAGGTGAGATTAATAAAATTGAAAGTAAAAAAACTATTGAATTAATTAATAAAACTAAGAGTTGGTTTTATGAAAAAACCAACAAAATAGACAAACCCTTTGTAAACCTGATTAAAAAAAGAAAAGAGAAAAAGCAAATTGTTAGTCTTGAAAATGAAAAGGGTGAACTTACCACTAATGAAGAGGAAATTAGAACAATAGTTAGGAGCTACTTTGCTCAACTTTATGCTGATAAATTCGATAACTTAAATGAAATGGAAGAATACCTTCAAAAATATAGCTTGCCCAGATTAACAGAGGAAGAAGTAAGTAGTCTAAATAGTCCCATCTCAGAAAAAGAAATAGACCAAGCTATTAACCAACTTCCTAAGAAAAAGTCCCCAGGACCAGATGGATTTACAGGTGAATTCTACCAAACATTTAACTAACAACTAACTCCAATACTATGTAAACTATTTGAAAAAATAGGGATTGAAGGAGTCCTACCAAATTCCTTCTATGACACAGACATGGTACTGATACCTAAACCAGGTAGATCGAAAACTGAGAAAGAAAAACTATAGACCAATTTCCTTAATGAATATTGATGCTAAAATCTTAAATAAGATATTAGCAAATAGACTTCAGAAAATCATCCCCAGGATAATACACTATGACCAAGTGGGATTTATACCAGGAATGCAGGGCTGGTTTAATATTAGGAAAAACTATTAGTATAATTGACCATATTAATAATCAAATTAATAAAAACCATATGATCATCTCAATAGATGCAGAAAAAGCATTTGATAAAATCCAACATCCATTCCTACTTAAAACACTTGAGAGTATAGGAATAAATGGACTATTCCTTAAAATAATAAGGAGCATATATTTAAAAACCTTCAGTAAACATCATATGTAATGGTGATAAACTAGAACCTTTCCCTGTAAGATCAGGAGTGAAAACAAGGTTGCTCACTATCATCATTACTATTCAATATAGTACTAGAAACTCTAGCCTCGGCAGTAAGAGCCAAGAAAGAGATTCAAGGAATTCAAGGAATTAGAGTAGGTAATGAGGAAATCAAAACTATCACTCTTTGCAGACGACATGATTTTATACTTAGAGAACCCCAAAGACTCTGCTAAAAAGCTATTAGAAATAATTCAGAATTTTAGCAAAGTTGCAGGATACAAAATAAATCCACATAAATCCTCAGCATTTTTATACATTACCAACACAATCCAACAGCAAGAGATACAAAGAGAAATTCCATTCAAAATAACAGTCGATAGTATAAAATATTTGGGAATATATCTACCAAAGGAGAGTCAGGAATTTATGAGCAAAATTACAAAACACTTGCCACAAAAATAAAGTCAGATTTAAATAATTGGAAAGACATTCAGTGTTCTTGGATAGGCCGAGCGAATATAATAAAGATGACAATACTCCCCCAAACTAATCTATTTATTTAGTGCTATACCAATCAGACTCCCAAGAAACTATTTTAATGACCTAGAAAAAATAACAACAAAATTCATATGGAAGAATAAAAGGTCGAGAATTGCAAGGGAACTAATAAAAAAAAGTCAGAGGAAGGTGGTCTAAGTGTATCTGATTTAAAGCTATATTATAAAGCAACAGTCACCAAAACCATTTGGTATTGGCTAAGAAATAGACTAGTTGATCAGTGTCATAGGTTAGGTTCACAGGGCAAGATAGTGAATAAAAATAGCAATCTAATCTTTGACAAACCCAAAGATCCCAAATTTGGGGATAAGAATTCATTATTTGACAAAAACTGCTGGGAAAATTGGAAATTAGTATGGCAGAAACTAGACATGGACCCACATTTAACACCACATACTAAGATTAGATCAAAATGGGTCCAAGATTTAGGCATAAAGAACGAAATCATAAATAAATTGGAGGAACATGGGATGGTTTACCTCTCAGACTTGTGGAGAAAGAAGGAGTTTGTGTCCAAGGGAGAACTGGAGACCATTATTGATCACAAAATAGAAAATTTTGATTACACCAAATTAAAAAGTTTCTGCAGAAACAAAAACTAATGCAAACAAGATTAGAAGGGAAGTAACAAATTGGGAAAATATTTTTAAAGTTAAAGGTTCTGACAAAGGTCTCATTTCCAAAACATATAGAGAACTGACCCTAATTTATAAGAAATCAAGCCATTCTCTAATTGATAAATGGTCAAAGGATATGAAACAGACAATTTTCAGATGATGAAATTTAAACTATTTCCACTCATATGAAAGAGTGTTCCAAATCAATATTGATCAGAGAAATGCAAATTAAGGACAACTCTGAGATATCATTACACACCTGTCAGATTGGCTAAGATGACAGGAACAAATAACGATGAATGTTGGAGGGGCTGTGGGAAAAACTGGGGACACTGATGCATTGTTGGTGGAGTTTGTGAAAGAATCCAACCATTCTGGAGAGTAATCTGGAATTATGCCCAAAAAGTTATCAAAATGTGCATACCCTTTGACCCAGCCATACTACTACTGGGCTTATATCCCAAGGAAATACTAAAGAAGGGAAAGGGACCTGTATGTGCCAAAATGTTTGTGGCAGCCCTTTTCATAGTGGCTAGAAGCTGGAAGATGAATGGATGTCCATCAATTGGAGAATGGTTGGGTAAATTATGGTATATGAAGGTTATGGAATATTATTGTTCTATAAGAAATGACCAGCAGGTTGAATACAGAGAGGCTTGGAGAGACTTACATGAACTGATGCTAAGTGAAACGAGCAGAACCAGAAGATCATTATACACTTCAACAATGATACTGTACGAGGATGTATGCTGATGGAAGTGGATATCTTCAACATAGAGAAGAGCTAATCCAATTCCAATTGATTAATGATGGACAGAATCAGCTACATCCAGAAAAGGAACACTGGGAAATGAGTGTAAACTGTTATTTTTACCTTCTGAATCCAATTCTTCCTGTGCAACAAAAAATTCGGTTCTACACACATATATTGTATCTAGAATATACTGTAATATATTTAACATATATAAGACTGCCTGCCATCTGGGGGAGGGGGTTGGGGGAGAAAGGAAAAAAATCTGAATAGAAGTAAGTGCAAGGGATAATGTTGTAAAAAATTACCCATGCATATGTACTGTCAAAAAAAAGTTATAATTATAAAATTAAATAAAAATTAAATTATTAAAAAAATAAATAAATAAAACGAAAAAAAAAACTATATATATATATATATATATATATATATATATATATATATACACTATATGTGTATAGATCTCTAAAATTCTTTTGTTGCACAATTCAGAAGGTAAAAATAACCTGGGAAGAAAAACAAAAATGCAAGCAATCCACATTCATTTCCCAGTGTTCCTTCTCTGGGTGTAACTGATTCTATCCATCATTGATCAATTGGAACTGAATTGGATCTTCTCATTGTTGAAGATATCCACTTCCATCAGAATACATCCTCATACAGTATTGTTGAAATGTATAATGATCTCCTGGTTCTGCTCATTTCACTTAGCATCAGTTCATGTAAGTCTCTCCAAACCTCTCTGTATTCATCCTGCCGGTCATTTCTTATAGAACAATAATATTCCATAACATTCATATACCATGATTTACTCAGCCATTCTTTGATGGGCATCCATTCAATTTCCAGTTTCTAGCCACTACAAAAAGGGCTGCCACAAACATTTTTGCACATAAGGGGTCCCTTTCCCTTTTTTAGTACCTTTTTGAGATTAAGCTTGGTAGTCACACTGCTGGATCAAAGGGCATGCACAGTATGATAACTTTCTGAGCATAGTTCTAAATTGCTTTCCAGAATGAATGGATCCTTTCACAACTCCACCAACAATACATCAGTGTCCCAGTTTTGCTGCGTCCCCTCCAACATTCGTCATTATCTCTTTCTGTCATCTTAGCCAATCTGACAGGTATGTAATGGTCCTCAGAGTTGTCTTAATTTTCATTTCTCTGATCAATAGTGATTTGAAACACCCTTTCATATGAGTGGAAATAGTTTCAAGTTCATCATTTGAAAATTGTCTGTTCATATCCTTTGACAATTTATCAATTGGAGAATGGCTTGATTTCTTATAAATTAGAATCGGTTTTCTATATATTTTGGAAATGAGGCCTTTATCAGAACCTTTAACTGTAAAAATGTTTTCCCACTTTGTTGAGTCCCTTCTAATCTTGTTTGCATTAGTTTTGTTTGTACAAAAGCTTTTTAATTTGCTGTAATCAAAATTTTCTATTTCGTGATCAATAATGATCTCTAGTTCTTTGATCACAAATTCCTTTCTCCTCCACAAGTCTGAGAGGTAAACTATTCTATGTTCTTCTAATTTATTTATAATCTCATTCTTTATGCCTAAATCATGAACCCATTTTGATCTTATCTTGGTGTACATTGTTAAGTGTGGGTCCATGCCTAGTTTGTGCCATACTAATTTCCAGTTTTCCCAGCAGTTTTTGTCAAATAGTAAATTCTTATCCCAAAAATTGGGATCTTTGGGTTCATCAAACCCTAGATTGCTATAGTTATTGACTATTTTGTCCCATGAACTTAACCCATTCCACTGATCAACTAGTCTATTTCTTAGCCAATCAGGTCTTATTTCTTGAGGGGTTTTTTTTGTGTTTTTTTTTTCCTGAGGCAATTGGAGTTAAGTGACTTGCCTAGGGTCACATAGCTAGGAAGTATTAAGTTTCTGAGATCAGATTTGAACTCAGGTCCTCCTGACTTCAGGGCTGGTGTTCTATCCACTGCACCATCTAACTGCCCCTTTTTTCTTGTCTTTAGCCTGCACTTCTATCTACCACTCTACCACTGGTCAGAGTTTAAAATTGCCTCCTCCCTCAGTTGGCTGTCTCTTTGCACCTGTAATCATATCTGTTTTGGGTGTGTTTTTCTCCTATTGGTCCAATAATTTCAGTGACATGGCCCAAAGAGTGAGAGTAGTCCTTTCTTCTTACTCACACAGAGATATGCTTCTACAAAATATTACCAAGTATCAAATCCTTCACTACTATATTAGCAAACTTGATATTTCTATATGTAGGCCCAAGAGGTATAACTAATTTTGTCAATGAATAACAAGCTATTTTTGGTATCATTTGCATTCATCTAATTGTTAAGCTCAATAATTCTCTCCCTTTGATTAAGAACACATTCACACATTATGATGAGATTGTGGGAAATTTCCTAAATACTTGTATCTTGTGATTATATTCTGGACCAATTGAGTGAATGATTTTCTGACTGCATCAACTTGAGAGGAAAGGGAAAGAATAAGAAATGGAAGAGAATCACATTACCAAAGGCCCATGGTGCCACAAATGTCACCCAAACTCCCTTCTGAAACATTCCTAATTATTAGTCATCCAGCCTCCTCTTGAGCACTTTCAATGACAGAAAGTACCATTAGAACTCATAAAGCAACCCATTTTATTTTTGACAGTTTTAATATTTACAAAGTTCTTCCTTATGTTGATCTTAAATCTGTTCCTGTTATCTCTAGTTCTCAACTATGGATTTACATAAGAATATATTTTTAGTTCCTCTCTCACATGTGACAGAGATAGGACAGACCTATGATTTCATGGATATTGAAAATTTCCAAATTAAACATTTCTTCTTATAAAATAATATTTTATTTTTTCCATTTACATGTAAAGATAGTTTACAATATTTACTTTTGTAAAATTTTGAGATCCATGTTTTTCACTTCCCTTCTTTTCCTTCCTTCCTTCCTCTTATCCCTCTCTCCTTCCAAAGACAGCAAGCAATATGATATAGATTACACATGTATCATATTAAACATATTTCCATATTAGTCATGTTGTAAAAAAAAAAAAAAGAATAAGGACAAAGGGGAAAAAATCACAAAAAACAAGAAGAAAGAGAAAAAAGAAAAGAAAAAGGAAAAATAGTATGCTTCAATTTGCATTCAAGCTCCATAGTTCTTTCTCTGTATATGGATATCACTTTCCATAATGTGTTTTTTGGAATTATCTTTTATTACTACATTTCCCAGGAGAGCCAAGTCTGTCAATGTTGATTATGGCACAATGTTGCTGTTACTGGGTACAATGTTTTTGTGGTTCTACTTCCTTCACTCAGCATCAAGTTCATTTAAGTCTTTCCAAATTTTTCTGAAATTTATGTGCTCACCATTTCTTATAGAACAATAGTATTCCATTACATTTATATACCATAGCTTGTTCAGGCATTTGCCAATTAATGAGCATCCCCTCAATTTCCAATTATTTGCTACCACAAGAAGAGCTGCTATAAGTATTTTTGTACATGTGGTCATTTTCCTTTTTTTAAGGATCTCTTTGGAATACAGACTTAGGATCATGGGATCCCATAGGCAGCTAGATATGCTATGTACCAGGCCAGGAATCAGGAAACTGGAGTTCAAATCTAGTCTCACTACTTTAATGTGACTCTGGGCAATACCTATTTGCCTCAGTTTCCTCTTCTGTAAAATGAGCTGGAGGAGGAAATGTCCAATCACTCCCGTATCTTTGCCAAGAAAATCCAAAATAGAGTCACAAAGAGTCACATATAACTTTAAAACAATCAAACAACAAAATATGTCAGAGGTGATACTTGAACCCAAATCTTGTTGATTGCAAAGCCCCCTCTCCAAGTTCTCCACCATATTACCATGACTTTTTCATATGTCCATCTTATAAATTTCTGGAAGATAACTACCATATTCTCCCTAAAACTTGTCTTCTCAGGCTAACCATTCTCAGTTCCTTCAAATAACCTTTATGAGGTTAGGCTTGCAATCTTGGAGGGACTCTGATAGCAAACAACAGCTACCTCTTGTAGAGAAGCCTTTTGTACATTTTCCTTGAACTAAAGGGATACACAAGAGGGAAAGAATTGAAGCAAAATGGGGCAATTGAGTGCTTGGTATCATCCTGTTTGTTCAAACTATGTTGCTTTCAGATGGGACTGCTGGAGAGCTCTAAGTTCCTATATTCCAATAGATGCTTATTTACTGTAGAATTTTTGTGATGAGTGAAAATGCTCCTACGGGCTCCTGCTGAGATGGAAAATAAACTTTTGACTTACTTGTTTTAGGGGTAATTGGTGTAAGGATAAGAGGTCATAAATTGAGTGGATGCCCATCAATTGGGGAATGGCTGAATAAGTTGTGGTGTGTGAATATAGAGGAATATTATTGTTCTGTGGGAAATGATGAGTGTAAAACCATTTCAGAAGTGTCTGGGTAAGGGGAGCAGAACCAGGAAAACACTGTATACTGTAACAGCAAGATTGTGTGAAGATTAACTTTGATAGACATAGTTCTTCTCAGCATTACAATGATCCAAGACAATTCCAGGCTTGGGATGGAAAATGCCATCTGCATCCAGAGAGACAACTATGGACATTTAATTCTCCTAAAGATGAGGAAGTATAAGCAAGCACCTTGAGTCTCAATTCTCTTGTTTCTTACAAGTCTTCTTTTATCTTAGTCCCTTTAGTCTAGAAGAAAAAGTCTTTAGGGATTCCCTACTGCTAGTTGGTATCTACCTTCAAAGTCCTTTCAAAACCATATGATAAAGGGGAAGGTATGTGGTTGTTTGCTTGTCCCTTTCCCTCCCTCAGTCTCCTTGAAAAAGCTCATATGTTGGTGATGGTCTCTTACAAAATGCTTAAGTGAATTAACCCACCTACTATGTGGCCTCTAGACCTGAGCACAATATGTATAGATGTGATTTGATCATGACAGAATACAGTAAGGTGATTAATTACCTCTAGTTTCCTAGATAATGTCCAAGAGTCATTTCTAAAAGTACGTTGACCAAAAAAAAAAATTTATACACTCAGAAACTAGATTTCAATTATTTATTAAAATTATATTCTTTTTATAACACTTTCCCAAATACAAAAAAATAGGAAAAATGTAATTGAAATGTAAGACAACTCAAAATCTGAGATGCTTAGATGTATATGATAAAGTTGGGAAATATAAATAAATGCTTGAAGTGGAGGGTGATGCCCAGGGATGTGCTGGGAACAGCTCTAACCAGCAGGATATTAAATTTCAATGTAAGCATTCTCATCTCAGAAATCTGCAAACACTTCAAATTAGGACTAGACTATTGTTTTGTGTATTGTCTAAACTTAAGAAAGTGTAGATAAAGCAGATCAAACTTTAAAGTACATTTCTTATGCTCCAGACCTGTTATCTAATTGGAAATTTTACCAGCCTATCTCTGGACTGCACTATACACATTGTTTAAACTCAGCAGCACTAAAGTATCTCAAGGAATGAAGCCTGGAGGCCTGTTAGCTGTAGAATAATTAATGATAATATTAATATTAATAACTGGCATTTATAAAGTGATTTAAGGTTTGCAAGATATTTTAAATCTATTATTTCATTTGAGTCTCACATTACCCCTCATGATGCTTCTGCTTGGCTCTATCTGGAGGTTTTTTCCATTAAATTTCTCCTCCCATTCATGAGAAAAAATGCAAAGAAACCAAAAGAGTTGGGGTTTCAAAAAATTGAAGAGACCTAAAAATCTAGCTAGCATTTTGTAGTTTATGAAAAGGGTAGCTTCTGATATATTTCCAAAAGGATGAATTAATCAGGGGTTAGATAAGAATTAAAAGATTTCTTATCCTAAATCAAATAGAAACTTGGGGCAAGAATATGGGTCTGTTAGTAGTAGGAAGTATAATTTAAAGATGGATTAAATATCCATTAATTTTTACTAAGCTGGCTAATTGTTCTATTTTCCAAAATAACTTGATGTCCTAGAGGTAAAAACTTATTCTGGAGGAAAAAAAAATCCCCATGGGCAACACTCTGAGAACTGATAAATCATTGTCTAATTGTATAGAGAAGAGCAATTAAAGATTTCTCTTTATCTGAAACTGGTATTTGAAGGGTTTGTTTCCTTAAAGGACTTGAAGATTAACTTCAGGATTCTAAGCTAAAAGAGAGACCAGTAAAACCCAATTTTCTTATGGGAAAAGATAGTCTATCAGCTGAGAGTTCCAGCTGAAGTCAGAAACTACAGGCAAAGTAAAGGTCCACAACTATGTATACAATAGAATGGACTAATACAGAGCAATACCTAACAGAGTAAATGTCATGTTCATATACCCATTGGAGACTACACTATAGATCTAGTAGAGGTAAATGGGTTTTTATCTGCTTCTATTCAATCTGAGATATAGAATCTATGCTAAATAACCTCTTTAAACTACTAACTATAGGACTGTCAAAGATATATAAAAATATTCGTTCTCTAACACTTATCTCTACTTACAGGAGCATTCCTAATTCCATACTTTGTTGCCCTGATCTTTGAAGGAATTCCTCTGTTTCACATTGAACTTGCCATTGGTCAGCGTTTAAGGAAAGGTAGTATTGGAGTATGGAGCACCATCTCACCATACCTTAAAGGAGTAGGTATGTCTGCCATGCCATTGATAGAACATCTTGGCTCTATTCATACACTTTGTTGAAGAGTGCTGAATGAGAACAATTTTATTGTAGAAAAAGCAGTGAGGAGGCATAAATTAAAAATAAACAAGCTTTATTCATTCAATGTGACAAATATCCATTAAGTATTTATCCTACAAAGGCACCATTATTGGTGCTAGTTACAAAAATAAAACAGAATATAGTCCTTGACCTCAACCACTTTATAGTCTAATAAGAAAATGTATGCATGAAAATATTTCGATATAATTTGTTAAAAATTAGAATTCAAAAAATGATTAGGAGAGGTCTAAGCAACTAGAAAGACACAAAAAATTTTATAAGGGAAAGATCATTTTTAGCTTGGGGTATCTAGGGCATCTTAAAGAAGTATGAGGTGTCAGCTATTGTAGATGAAGGAGAATCCAGTCCAGAAATGGGGGATAGTGGAAACAAATGCTTAGAGGAAGAAGAGAATAGTCAATAGTTAATAAAAATTTATTATGCACCTACTATGTACACTGTGCTAAATACTAAAGATACAAATACAAAAGAGAGACATTCTCCAGGCTTTAAGAGCTTACAATCTAAAAGGGGAAGACAAAATACAAAAGAAAGCTTAAAAGGGAAGAGCAAGTAGGGAGAAGTCACCCAATGTGGGTGCTTAGTAGAGAAGTCTGTCAGAGAAATTTCAGGGTACATCAGTCTTAGATGAGAAATGAAAAAAATGTTTGAACTGAGTTCTCTCCTTAAATGGAAATTTGGAGTTCATGGTCCAATGTTGCAATCCAAGAAACAGAAGGTATTGATGAGGTGGATAGCCAAAGTTAAAGGATGATGAGGTTCTCCAAATGAGCTTTCTGTGCATGGGGGTGAAAGATTTTGGAAGTGTGAGGTCATTTTAGCTGCAGCATCTAGGAAGATCAGAAGTATACCAAAGTACTCCAGCCTGATGAGAAATGAGATGAGATTAGAAAATGGCAAATATATGTTGATTTTAAAGAAGAGTTAGTGTATGTTCCAGAAGACTGGGCAAGGTAAGTCAGAATCAGATTATAGATGGCCTGAATGCCAGGAAAAAGGAATTTGTACACATTTTCATTTATCAATAAAGAGTTCCTGAAGGATTTTGAGAAGAGGGATAACATGTGAACTCAACAAGGCTACCCAATAGAACCCAAGAGTTTCATTTTATTTCAGGAAAAGGAAAATAGCCCACTGATTTTTAGTCTATTCCATGTAATTCAGCAAACACTCATTGAGCACCTACCACAAAGTGCAAAGTGCTATGCCAGATGCTAAGAGATTGAAAACTAAATGAGACATAGTTTTCAATAACCCTCAAGAAGATCCAAATTTAGCTGGAGAGATAAACATTCAAAAAACAATTAAAATATAGAATAAAAAATATAAAATGAAATAAGAAGAGCTGACAGCAAGAGTGAGAAGTTGCTTGTTTGGTGTTTGCAAACTCAGACCCTGTAACAACAGACTTTTTCCTGTTTTACAGGCATTGGATGTTTATTCGTGTCCTTCCTGGTGAGCTTGTACTACAATACCATTTTAATGTGGGTGTTGTGGTATTTTCTGAATTCTTTCCAAAGCCCCCTTCCTTGGAGCTCTTGTCCTCCGAATGAAAATAGAACAGGTAAAGAGTAAGTGGGTGCTTTCTGTGTGTCATTTGGGGAGATCAGAACTCCATTTCTTCCTGGAGCTTTTTTATAATCTAGACAATTTACCAACAGACGACCAGGACAAATACAGTCATCTTGCAATTTGTAAACTCTGTGTATGTGGAGGGGAGTGTAGGGGGTGTACAAAGTATGTCAAAAGTCCAAGTTCTCTGTTTCTTCCCATGTCATATCTATATGTCCATCTCTAAGCAATTGCTGTCTCTTTCTACTGAAGAAAAGGCTTCTGAGGCTAAAAAATGAATAGCTTACCTCAGTGCCTGCCTCAGCATAGCAAAGCATATCACTGTTTTGCAGATCTTATGTCTTGGTTCCTAGCTTGATCCAGAAATACTTTTAATTTGGGAGGAAACCCTCTTCTCATCCAGGAGGAGAGAGTCATGGGCAGGCAAGATCCTGATGGAACTTCTGCAATTTATAGAGGATGTATTAAATGCTTTGGAAATAAGGTCAGAGAGTAGAATCCAAAGCATTTAATGCATCCTCTATAAATTAAACAATCAACACAAATTTAAATGTGTGCTAAATACCAGTTATTGTGCTAATCATCAGGGATGAAATGTAAGAGTGAGATAGTCTCTGCCCTCAAGGAGCTTGTGGACTAACTACCAAGGGGCACAGTATATTCACTGATACACACACACACACACACACACACACACGTAGGGGAATCAAAAATGCCTTTTTGAAGAGGATGGCTCTTGAGTTGAGCCTGAAAGGAGTTAGAGATGAGGAGGACAATGGTTCCAGATTTGAGATTCTGATGACACAAAAGAGGGAATCTAAATATCACAAACAAGAAACAGAAAGTAAGTCAGATGAAGGTATAGGGGAGATCAATCTGTAATCAGCCTAGAAAGAATGATGAGCTTTAAGTGACATACAGAGGAGCTATATTTTATCCTAAAGACAATGGAGAACTACTGAAGCTTCTTGAGAAGAGTGACAGGGCTGCTGGACAGTGTCTAGAATTTGGAACAGTTCTATGCCTTTTTGCATAAAATTCTTATTGGTGGAGAAAGAATGATTACTCTACCCAGAGGGCTTATATGAAAGTCAGAGTTAGTGAGAGCTTGGAAGAGGAGTAATCTCCTTACTTCTGGCTTCCAGAGAAAACACAAGGTATTCAGGGTCTCTGTAAAGACAAAACCCTTTTACCAAAGAAAGGACTTCTGAGGGTAGGTAGAATGAGTTGCCCCTGTTTCCTTATGTGTAAAATGAGCTGGAGAAGTAAATGATAAACTGCTCCAGAATATTTACCAAAAAGACTCCAAATGAGGTCACAAAAAGAGGGGGACATCACTGAAACAATGTTACAATAGCTTTCCAAAGCTTTTTTCCTCTCTGTAGAGGTTTCTTCCTGAAGAAAATTTGAGGTCTCTTGCATCCTTTTTCAAAACCAAAAGCAAGAAGACATCTCCCCTTTTCCCCAACATTGATCTTTACAGAACCATTCAGTGTAGAAAAATTATTCTCTCTACTGATGAGGAGAGTCTTATAGAAATACACTAGGCTTGAAAATAGTGGAGAGGATGCACATTTCTTTCTGACTTTTTCCTACAACCCTCACACTCACTCATTATGAAATCCAGCCTCTGAATTAGCTCTGAATCAGCAGAACCCACAAATATGGGAGTGCAACAAATTACCAGTAGAAGATAATTTTGAAAATTGCCAGAAAAGGTCTATTTCAATTGGAAACAGGAGGGAGGCAGCCAGGTGCAAGCAGGCTGAGAACAGACCCTGGGAGTGCAGATAATGCAGACTCTGCAGGAGTTAGGACTCCACCTGGTGCAGAATCTACAGGGAAGAATCTACAGGAATCTACAGCAGTGTTGGCCACTCTGCCCTGCCTGCAAACCAACAGATCAGCAAAGAAGTTATAAAACTTCCAACACAAACACAAAAGATCAATAGTGAACCCCAAAATGCCAGAATCTCACAGGACCTGGCCATGCCCACCCAGCACCTGGGGTGAATCAGCACAGACCCAGGGCAGCTGCAGCCACTTATAGAATAAGCCACCACTTTAGAGGAAGCTTGGAAAACCTCCCCTGCCCTAAAAGCAGAACTTAACATGTTTTAAAAATGAGTAGAAAAGTAAAGAGAACTCTGACAATAGACAGTTTTTATGGTGAAAGAGAAGAACAGATTTCAAACCCAAAGGAAACTAAAAGAAGATTATCTCAAGGTGAAGCCCCAAAAGATGATGTAATCTGGTCCCCATCACACAAGGCTTTCCTAGAAGAAATTAAAAAGGATCTTTGAAAAGAGCTAGACAAAAAATGGGGAAAGGAAATGGAAACTTTGCAAGAGGGTTTGGAAAAGGCATATAACTCGTTAAAATATAGATTTGATAAAATGGAAAAAAAAACAATTCCCAGAAAAACTGAATTTGTGAAATAAAAAAAGAAAATAACTCCTTAAAAAACAGAATTTGTGAAGTGGACAAAGAAAATTTCATAGAACAAAACAACTTATTTAAAAATTTAATTGGACAAATACAAAAAGAAGTAAAAAAAGTAAATGAAGAAAATAATTCATTAAAATTCAGAACTAAACAAATGGAAATGAATGATTCAATGAGAAAACAAGAATCAGTCAAGCAAAACCAAATAAATGAAAAAATAGGAAAAAATGTAAAACACCTAAATGGGAAAACAATTGACCTGAAAAATAGTTCTAGGAGAGACAATCTAAGAATTATTGGACTCCTTGAAAACCATGATGAAAAAAAGAGCTTAAACACTGTTTTTCAGGAAATCATCAAGGAGAACTGGCTGGATGTTATAGCATCAGAATGTAAAATAACTATTGAAAGAATTGACCAAACACTTCCTGAAAGAGACTCCAAAATTAAAACCCCAAGGCTAAATTTCAGAACTATTGGACCAAGGAAAAAATATTACAAGCAGCCAAAGAAACAATTCAAATATCAAGGAGCCACCATAAGAGTTACTCAGGACATAGCAGCTTCCACTTTAAAGGATCGAAGGGCCTGGAATCTGATATTCTGAAAAGTGAAAGAACTTGGAATGCAGCCAAGAATAAAATACCTGCTAAATTGAGCATTTTTTTTCAGGGAAGAAGATGGACATACAATGAAACAGGTGAATTCCATTTATTTCTGTTGGAAAGACCAGAGCTAAACAAAAAAATTGACCTCCAAATATAAAACTCAAGAAAAGCATAAAAAGGTAAAAAGAAAAGAACTCTTGAGAACTGTAATTCTGTTATGGGAATACATAGAGAGTGCATGTATAATCTGATTTTATTGTTATATATAAAAAAGAAACTAGAGGTGAAAAAACTAACAAAATAGATAAACCTTTAGTTAGTTTGATTAGAAAAAGGAAAGAGGAAAATCAAATTGTTAGTCTCAAAAATGAAAAGAGAGAACTTTCCACCAATGAAGAGGAAACTAGAGCAATAATTTGGAGTTACTTTACCCAACTTTATGCCAATAAATTTGGCAACCTAAGTGAAATAAAGAAATATCTACAAAAATATAGATTTCCCAGAATAACAGAAGAGGAAATAAATTACTTAAATATTCCCATTTTAGAAAAAGAAATAGAACAAGCTATTAATTCCCTAAGAAAAAATCTCCAGGACCAGATAGATTTACATGTGAATTTTACCAAACATTTAAAGAACAATTAATTTCAATACTATATAAACTATTTGAAAAAATAGGGAATGAAGGAGTCCTACCAAATTCCCTTTATGACATAGACATGGTACTGATACCTAAACCAAGTAGGATGAAAACAGAGAAAGAAAATTATAGACCAATCTCCCTAATGAATATTGATATGAAAATCTTAAATAAAATATTAGCAAAGAGATTACAGAAAATCATCTCCAGGATAAGACACCATGACCAAGTTGGATTTATACCAGGAATGCAGGGCTGTTCAATATTAGGAAAATTATTAGCATGATTGACTATATAAATAACCAAATTAATAAAAATCATATGCTTATTTCAATAGATGTAGAAAAGGCATTTGACAAAATCTAACAACCATTTTTATTAAGAACACTAGAGAGTATAAGAGTAAATGGACTTTTCCTTAAAACAGTCAGTAGCATCTATTTAAAACCATCAGCAAGCATCATATGTAATGGGAATAAACTGGAATCATTCCCAATAAGATCAGGGGTGAAAAAGGTTGCCCACTATTACCACTACTGTTTAATATTGTATTAGAAATGCTAACTTTGGCAATAAGAGAAGAAAAGGAGATTAAAGGAATTAGAGTAGGAATTATCACTCTTTGCACATGATATGATATATACTTAGAGAACCCTAGAGAATCTACTAAAACATATTAGAAGTAATCCACAACTTTAGCAAAGTTGCAAGATAAAAAATAAATCCAAGTAAATCATCACATTTTTATACATCACTAACAAAATTCAATAGCAAGATATACAAAGAGAAATTCCATTTAAAATAACTGTCAATAGGATAAAATATTTGGGAACTTATCTGCCAAGGGAGGATCAGGAACTATATGAGCAGAACTATAAAACACTTTCCACAGAAATAAAGTCAGATCTAAGCAATTGGAAAAATATTAAGTGCTTTTGGATAGGTCAAGCGAATATAATAAAGATGACAATAATACCTAAACTAATCTATTTATTTAATGCTATATCAATCAAGAAACTATTTTACTGACTAGAAAAAATAACTACAAAATTCATCTGGAAGAACAAAAGGTCAAGAATTTCAAGGGAACTAATGAAAAGAAAAGCAAATGAAGGTGGCCTAGCTGTACCAGATCTAAAACTATATATATTATAAAGCAGCAGTCATCAAAACCATTTGATACTAGCTAAGAAATAGACTAGTTGATCAGTGGAATAGGTTAGGTTCACAGAACAAAATAGTCAATGACTATAGCAATCTAGGGTTTGACAAACCCAAAGACCCCAGCTTTTGGGATAAGAACTCACTATTTGACAAAAACTGCTGGGAAAATTGGAAACTAGTATGACAGAAACTAGGCATTAGTCCTCACCTAACACTGTACACCAAGATAAGGTTAAAATGGGTTTATGATCAAGACATAAATAATGATATTATGAACAAATTAGAAGAACATAGGAAGAACATAGGATAATTTGCCTCTCAGACCTGTGGAAGAGGAAGGAATTTGTGATCAAAGAAGAACTAGAGATCATTGTTGATCACAAAATAGATAATTTTGATTATATTAAATTTAAAAGTTTTTGTATAAATGCAGACAAGATTAGAAGGGAAACAACAAACTGGGAAAACATTTTTACATTTAAAGGATCTGATAAAGGCCTCATTTCTAAAATATATAGAGATTTGACTCTAATTTATAAAAAAAATCAAGCCATTCTCCAATTGATAAATGGTCAAAGAATATGAACAGACAATTTTCAGATGAAGAAATTGAACTATTTCTAGTCATAAGAAAAGGTATTCCAAATCACTATTGATCAGAGAAATGCAAATTAAGACAACTCTGAGATATCACTACACACCTGTCAGATTGGCTAAGATGACAGCAAATGATAATGACCAATATTGGAGGGGATGTGGGAAAACTGGGACACTGATACATTGTTGGTGGAATTGTGAACACATCCAGTCATTCTGGAGAGCAATTTGGAACTATGCTCAAAAAGTTATCAAACTGTGCATACCCTTTGACCCAGCATGTTTCTACTAGGCTTGTGTGCCAAAGAAATCTTAAAGGAAAGAAAGAGACCCATATGTGCAAAAATGTTTGTGGCAGCCCTCTTTGTATTGTCAAGAAACTGTAAACTGAGTGTATGCCCATCAATTCTAGAATGGCTGAATAAATTATGATATATGAATGTTATGGAATATTATTGTTCTGTAAGAAATGACCAGCAGGATGATTTCAGAGAGGCCTGGAGAGATTTACATGAACTGATGCTGAATGAAATGAGCAGCACCCGGAGATCATCATACACGGCAACAAGATTATATGATGATCAATTCTTTTGGATGTGGCTCTCTTCAACAATGAGATGATTCAAACCAGTTCCAATTGTTCACTGATGAAGAGAGCCATCTACACCCAGAGAAAAGACTGTGGGAACTGATTGTGGACCACAACATTGCATTCATACTCTCTCTGTTGTTATTTACTTTCATTATGTTTTCTTTCTCATTTTTTTCTTCTTTCTTGATCTGATTTTTCTTGTGCAGCAAGATATATATATATATATATATATATATATATATATATATATATATATATATATTATTGGATTTAATATATATTTTAACATGTCTAACATGTTGGACTACCTGCCAGCTAGGGGAGGGGGTGGGGGATAAGGAGGGGAAAATTTGGAATAAAAGGTTTTGCAAGGGTCAATTTGAAAAATTACCCATGCATACGTTTTGTAAATAAAAAGCTTTAATTAAAAATAAAAATAAAAAGAAATACACTAGGCTTGAATCCCAAGTTTTACTGGGAAGAAATGGAGATTTCCAGTTCCAATTCCCCCAGACACCTCAAACCATGTACTAGACACCATGGTACAATCACATTATTTGCTGCAGAAACTCCAATTTCTCTTGTCATCCGTGCCTTCCCACCAATTTAACACCCCTAATTTCAGTATAACCTGGAGCAAAACTTCATTTGCCTTATGGTGGTCCTGAGTCTAAACTGAATTGCTACTTTCTAGGAAGGAAAAGAAAACAACAACAACAATGGAGAATTGATGGATTTGACCAAATGTTAAAATTCATCATTTTGGTGTTTTAATGGTCCCTGAATGAAAAATCTACTATTTTTCAACAAACATTCAAATCAACAAACACTAATAAGTACTTACTATCTGCAGAGAACTTGGCAGAGCTGGGCTGAGGTGCAAATACAGATCAAGACCAGGTCCATTTTAAAGGGTTTTATAGTGAAATAAAAGGAGTCTGCAGTCATTTGTGGCTGTGGTACATAATGGCCTTTACAATGACTTGAGATTCTCTTTGTTTCTCAGGGCCCATTGAAGAGTGCCAGCATAGCAATACTGTGAATTATTTCTGGTACAGGCAAACACTAAACATCACCACAGACATCAATGAAAGTGGGACCATACAGTGGCGGCTGGTTGTGTGCTTAGTGGCTTGTTGGATGATTGTGTATATCTGCGTAATCAGAGGTATTGAGTCCACAGGAAAGGTAAGGATCTTATAAAGGCACTTGTAGAAGCTAAGCTGTTCACAGGTGTCTCTTGATATATGAAAAATGTTTCCTTAATGACTGTTGTGCTTTTGAAGATGAAGTTAGTATAATGGAATCCCAGGCACCTTACCTGCTGCCAAGCTTTTTTTTTTTCCTTTTTATTTCTTTTCATTTATTTAATATTTTATTTTTCCAGTTACATGTAAAGCAATTTTTAACATTTGTTTTTAAAACTTTGAGTTCCAGATGCTCTCCTTTCTTCTCTCCTCAGTCCAATTCCCTTGAGAAGGCATGCAAAACGTTTGTGAAGTTATGTTATGTTATACAAATGTGAAATTACACAAAACATTTCCATAAACTCATATTACTGAATTTCAACTAAGTTTTTACTACTATATGGCTATCTTCTTATTCTTCCTTGATTTATTCTCCTTAGTGGCTCTTTCAAACATTGTATTTCCCCCTTCAAGCTCTTAATGGCTTCCTTTGGTCCTCATTAAGATCAAAAGATCATCATCATCAACAACAACAACAATAATAACTTCCACATAATACCCCTCTTACAGATATTCTCCTACATACTTTCCTGAGAAAACTAGTTCTATCTTGCATAAGCTCCCTATCTCCTCTATTCCATATTTCAAAACTATTTACAATTCACCCTCCTTCCTCCCAAACTGTAAAAGAGATGGATCTTCTCCTTGACAATCTTTATCCTTTTGCCTTTGATCCTATTTCCTCTTGAGTTTTCCAGAGCTTATCCTATCAATTATTCTCTTTGTCTTCAATCTCTCCCTATCTACTGGTTAGCTTCCCCACTGTTCACAAAAATACTTTTGTCTACTCATCTTTAGCAAATCTTCACTTGATTTTGTCATCCTTTCAAGCTGTTGCTTCATATTTCACCTCTCTTTCAATGTTAAATTCCCAGATTCAGTCAGCTACATTAGCTATCTCCACAGTTTTATTGAATTGCTCACTTTTTAACCCATTGCAAACTAACTTGTGACCTCATCACTCTACTAAACTTGTTCTCTCCAACTTCTGTTCCAACAAGAAGTTGTGGAAAGAGTATGTTGATTTGAGAATGTAGGTTTGAATTCTGACCCTGCTGCTATATGACTTTAGATAAGTTATTTAATTTCTCCCTCATTTTCTTCATCTCTAAACTGAAGATGTTGGATTATGTGACTTCTAATGTCCTTATTGACTCTAAATACACTATATTCCAAAAGCCTTGGTATAATTTTAAGTTTTTTAATAAGCTTTTTAAAAGTTTAGTGGTTTTAATATTTTCTTAATTATTAATTAATAAGATTATTTTAAAAACTTATAACTGCACCAAGACTATTGGGACATCTTATATATTATTGTATAATTTCTTAATTATTTTCTCCCTATATTCTCATCCTCTTTGACCTTTCTGAAGCTAATGACACTACCATCTTCTCTTCTGTAACATGACTCTTTTTTCTGTTTCTCCTTCTTCTGTCTGATTACTTGTTTCCAGTTTCTTTGGCTGTATCAACATCTATCTCTTGCCTCCAAATTCCCTATACCATAATCACACTCCTCCCCTTCTCCATTTTTAGACTTCTTCTATCTCTCTTCTCTCCTTTGATTTAATCAACTTCCATGATTTCTCAAGGAGATCCATTTTCCAGAGACAAAATGCTCCTCTGCCCTTCCATTACATTCTTTAAAAACATAACAGACTTGGTCAATTATCATTTATATACAAAATTATCATTATAAGCAAATCCTAATCTATATATCTAGCTATAATCTTTCTCTGTCCTCATGTCTTGCCTTGTATTATCCAATTATTCTGGATGTCTTTTCATGGAAGATTCATCAACATCTCAAACTCAAATGTCTAAAACAAGATTCGTCATCTTCCTTTCTAAACTCCTCTCTTCTCTCTCCTAGACTTCTTATTCCATTTAGAACACCATCATCATCCCCCAAGTCAACCAGTTTCATAATCTCAGTATCATCACTAACTCTTTCCCCTTCCTCATGCACCATATCCAGTCAGTGACAAGTATTAGTAATTCTACATATAGAATTTTATAAAGCAATTCTCTCTCCACAGATTGTCTCAGTATTATCTCCACTCTTCTGATGAAGCTATTATTTTACTTTAGGCTTTCCTCAACTTTCATCTGTACTACTAGCTTAATCTCCTAATCAATCTCTCTTCCTCCAATCTTCCCCTTCTCCAGCCATTTCTCCAAACAGGTGATAAATTTATTTTCAAAGACTTAGCCCTAACCATATCACTCAAAAACTTTTAATAACTCCCCATTACCCCTAAGATAAAGCATAGTCTAGTATTTCCAGCTCCCTACAATCTGGCCACTGCCAACCTTTCTAATTTTTCTCTATACCTCTCTTCCTTGCAAACCTTATGTTCCAGCTAAACTGTACTAGTAACTGTTTTTAAAAGTCAGCATTCTACCTTTTATTATCCGCTCATTGCTTAAGTGCCTGACTTTTCACTTCTACCTCTTAGTAGGATTCTACCTTAGAAAATCCTTAATTTTTCCCAAGGCCTAGCTCAGTTACTACCTTTTTCCTAAACCCTTCCCCCATCTCCCCACTTGTTAATTCTCTCTTCCTCCTTAATTTATTTTTGTAATACACTTATTTGGAGTCAAGTTGTTGAATATGGTCCCATTTCACTAAAATGTAAGCTCTCTGAGGGTTTGTATCACCGTCCTCATCTAGTACTTTTCACATAGGCAATTAAATATTTGTTAATTCAAATTAAACTGAACGGAACTGCAGGTGCACACAGGATATACAGAGCCTACCACTGTCCCAGTTCCTAATTAATCCTCAAGATTAACTGATTATTCATTATAATTAGTTAAAATTATTCTCATTATAATGCCACAAGATGTGTTGGTCCTAGCTATTTATTTCTCCAAAATCTTTCTAGAAAACTCCCCTTAGTGATTCTCTTAATAGAAGATATAAGGGTAGAGTGGGCCATGGTAGTGTCTCCCTCTGGGGTATCTTAGGGTCTTCTAAAGATCTTAACAATAATCCAAATAAGGAAAATGTTCCTTGGTTCATCAACCATTCATTATTTCTCCATTCTCTTATGCAGGCCATTTATTTTACTGCCCTCTTTCCTTATTTGGTCTTGACCATCTTCCTCATCCGAGGACTCACTCTTCCTGGAGCTACTGAAGGATTAATTTACCTCTTTACACCTAATGTAAGTACAGGTAGGTCTCATTGAGTCTGTATAAAGGGGCCTACTAACCCACTAGTCAATTTGGAAATATCAGTTTAAAAAAATCATCCCCCTAAAAAAACTACTACAAATCTATGTTAGTACAAGATAAATTGTATTGAAAGGATGAATTAAAGTTGCTGATACAAGGATTTGCCTTATGCAGGAAGATCTCAACTCTAGTGTTACTTGACTACTATTAAAAAACAATAGTTTAATTTGTTACTAACAGATTTAATAAATTTATGCTCAAGTGGCAAGTAGCTCAAACACCTCCCCTTGTTTTGCAAAGTTATCAGAGATGTGCAGCAAGATAACTAT
The DNA here is from genome assembly GCF_048593235.1 of Sminthopsis crassicaudata. Taxonomy (NCBI): domain Eukaryota; kingdom Metazoa; phylum Chordata; class Mammalia; order Dasyuromorphia; family Dasyuridae; genus Sminthopsis; species Sminthopsis crassicaudata. The sequence goes on along the minus strand of NC_133617.1, from coordinate 348,863,399 downwards.
AAATATGTATACATATATTGTATTTAAGATATACTTTAATTGTTTAACATGTATGGGACTACCTGCCATCTAGGGGAGGGAGTGGAGGAAAAGAAGGGAAAAGTAGGAACAGAAGGTTTTGCAAAGGGCCAATGTTGAAAAATTACCCATGAATATGTTTTGTAAATAAAAAGCTATAATAATGAAAAAAAAAGTTATCAAAGAAAACCTATTCTCAAAGGTCTGAATGTCTCACAATGGTCTTATAATTGGCTCCTTACTAGGTGAACAAATTACTTACCTGTATGAAGTAACCTGATAATGTTACTACTAATAGCCTTCTTTCAAAGTATATTAATTCTTCTCTAAGTTTCTCCCACTGAGACCTTCTGGTTACTAACTATCCTCAGAAACAGCTTAGGATCCTACATTTAGGGATGGAAGGAATCATAAAGGTCATCTATTTCAAACCCTTTTTTTAAAACCCAAAGATGTCACACTGGCAGTAAGTGGCAGAGAACAGATTTGAACTTCTGACACCATATCCAGCCTTCCCCTGACTGTTTTTTATTTTGTTAATATTATTTTGTTTTGTTTTACCAATTACATGTTAATACAATTTTAATGAATTATGAATTAGCATTCATTTTCAGGTGTGGATTTTTTTTTTGGTGAAACAATTGGGGATCAATGAGTTGCCCCAGGGTCACATAGCTAATAAGTATTAAATGTCTGAGGCCACATTTGAATTCAGGTCCTCCTGACTTCATGGTCAGTACTCTATTCACTATGCCATCTAGCTGCACCTTTAGCATTCATTTTTATAAGATTCTGAGGTCCGAATTTTCCTCCCTCCCTCCCTCCTTCCTCTCCCTTTTTTCTAAAAGGCTAGGCAATTTCATATAGGTTATATATGCTTAATTGTGTAAAACATTTCCATCTTAGTAACAGTTGTGAAAAAGGAACAGATCAAAAGGAAAACAAAAACATAAAAAAGAATGAAGTAAAAAAAGAATGTTTTGCTCTGCATTGAGTCCATCGGGTTTTTTTTTTTTTAATAATAACTTTTCATTTTCAAAATACATGCAAAGGTAGTTTTCAACATTTACCCTTGCAAAACTTTGTGTTCCAAATTTTTTCCTTCCCTTCTCCCTACTCCTTCCTCTAAATAGCAAACAATCCAGTACATGTTAAACTTGTGCAGTTCTTTTATACATATTTCCACATTTATCATTCTATACCAGAAAAATCAGATAAAAACAGAAAAAAATTGAGAAATAAAAAAGCAAGCAAAAAAACAACAAAAAAGTGAAAATAATATGTTGTTATTTACATTCAGTCCCCACAGTCCTTCTGGTTACAGATGGCTCTCTTCATCACAAGTCTATTGGAATTAACCTAAATCACCTCATCGCTGAAAAGAGCCAAGCTCATCACAGTTGATCATCATATAATCTTGTTTTTGCTGTGTACAATATTCTCTTGGTTCTATTCACTTCAGCTTATGCAAGTCTCTTCAGGCATTTCTGAAAGTTATATGTCATAACTTATTCAGCCATTCTTCAAATGATGGGCATCCACTCACTTTTTCAGTTCTTTGCCTCCACAAAAAAGGACTTCTACAAACATTTTTGCATGTATTGGTCCTTTTCCCTTTCTCATGATCTCTTTGGGTTACAAACCCAGCAGAGATATTGCTGGATCAAAAGGTATACACAATTTGATAGCTAGTTGGGCATAGTTCCAACTTGCTCACCAGAATAGTTAGATCAGTTCACAATTCACTACCTAAACTAATATATTTATTTACCAATCTATTTATATACCAATCAAACTCCCAAGAAACTATTTTGCTGACCTAGGAAAATTTCATCATAATTCTACTAATAATACATTTGTGTCCCAATTTTCCCACATCCTTTCCAACATTTATCATTTTTCTTTTTTCATCGTCTTAGCCTATTTGATAGTTGTGAGGTAGTAACTTAGAGTTATTTTACTTTGCACTTCTCTAATCAAAAGTTAATTAGAACACTTCTTTATATACCTATAGAAAGCTTTGATTTTTTCATCTGAAAACTGCCTGTTCATATTGTTTTACCATTTATTATTTGGGGAAAGACATGAATTTTTATAAATTTGATTCAGTTTTCTATATATTAAGAAATGAGGCCTTTCAAAGTAAGGAACTATTTGAATACAACTACAAAATACTTTCCACACAGATAAAGTCAGATCTAACCAATTAGAAAAAATCAAATGCTCATGTGTAGGTCGTGTGAATATAATAAAAATGACAATACTACCTAAATTAATCTAATTATTCAGTGCCATACCAATCAAACTCCCAGGAAATTATTTTACAAAGCTAGAAAAAATAACACGAAATTCATCAAGAAGAACAAAAGATCAAGGATTTCAAGGGAATTAATGAAAAGAAAAGCAAATAAAGATGTACTTAGATGTACCAGATCTAAAAGCATATTATAAAGCAGCAGTCATCAAAACCATTTGATACTGGATAAGAAACAGAATCATTGATCAGTGAAATAGATTAGGCTCACAGAACAAAACAGTCAATGACTATAGCAATCTAATGTTTGACAAACCCCAAAACCTCAGCTTTGGGGATAAAATTCATTATTTGACAAAAACTGCTAGGAAAATTGGAAACTAGTATGGCAGAAACTAGGCATTGACCCACACCTAACACCATATATCAAGATAAGGTTGAAATGGATTCATGATCTAGACATAAAGAATGAGATTATAAATAAATTAGAAGAACATAGGATAGTTAACCTCTCAGACCTGTGGAGGAGGAAGGAATTTGTGACTAAAGAAGAACTAGAGATCATTATTGAACACAAAACGGTTAATTTTGATTATATCCAGTTAAAAAAGATTTTGTACAAATAAAACAATGCAAACAAGATAAGAAGGGAAGCAATAAACTAGGGGAAAATTACATTCAAGGGTCCTAATAAAAACCTCATTCCTAAAATATATAGAGAATTGACTCAAATTTATAAGAATTCAAGCTATTCTCCAATTGATAAATGGATAAAAAGTAACCCACATGTGCAAAAATTTTTGTGGCCAGCCCTTTTTGTAATGGCAAGAAACTGGAAACTGAGTGGATGCCCTTCAGTTGGAGAATGGCTGAATAAGTTATGGTATATGAATGTTATGGAATATTATTGTTCTGTAAGAAATAATCAGCAGGATGATTTCAGAGAAGCCCGGAGAGACTTACATGAACTGATGCTGAGTGAAATGAGCAGAACCAGGAGATTGTTATACACAACAACATCAATATTATACAATGATCAGTTCTAATGAATGTGACTCTCCAATAATGACAAGATTGAGGCCAGTTCCAGTGATCTTGTGATGAAGAGAGCCATCTTCACCCAGAGAGATCTGTGAGGTCATAGTGTGGATCATAGCATAGTATTTCATTCTTTTATTGGTTGCTTGCATTTTGTTTTCTTTCTCATTTTTTCTTTTTTGATTTGATTTTTCTTGTTCAGCATGATAATTGTATATATATATATATATATTGGATTACTTGCCATTTAGGGGAGGAGGTAGGGGAAAGAAGGAAAAAAAATTGAAATTCAAGGTTTTGCAAGGATCAATGTTGAAAAATTATCTGTGCATGTTTTGAAAATAAAAAGCTATAATTAAAAAATAGTAAAAATTTTTAAAAGAGGCCTTTATGAGAGACATTTGCTGTAAACATTACCCAGTTTTCTGATTTCCTTCTAATTTTGTTTTCATTTTTTTGTTGCATTGGTTTTGTTTGTAGTTTAAGCTTTTTATTTTAATATAATCAAAATTATCTATTTTACAATGCTCTCTGTCTTATTTGGTTATGAATTCTTCCTTTCCCCATGGATCTGACAGGTAGTCTACTCTTAGCTCTTCTAATTTGCTCATGATATCACCCTTAATGTTTAAATCATGGACCCATTTTGGCATTATCTTAGTATGTATTATGAGAAATTACTCTATATCTAGTGTGTGTCCTACTATTTTCCTGTTTTCCAAGTTTTCATTGAATAGTGAGTTCTTATCCCAAAACCTGGAGTCTTTGGATTTATCAAATGACTACTCAGTTACAATGGTCTTTGGGCTTATCAAACATTAAATTACTATGGTTATTAACTACTGTGCCTTATGTACCTAATCTATTTCACTGATTCACTACTCAATTTCTTAACTACTACCAGATAGTTTTGATGATTACTGTTCTATAATAAAGTTTGAGATATGGTATTACTAAGCCAACTTCCTTGTTTTTTTCATTAATTCCCTTGATATTCTTGAATTTTTGTTCTTCCATATAAATTTTGTTGTTATTTTTTTCAAGATCTATCAAAAATGTTGGCAGTTTGATGAGTATGGCACTGATTAAGTAAATTAGTTTAGGCAGAATCGTCATTTTTTTTAATATTAGTTCAGCCTACCATGAGAAATTTTTCTAATTGTTTATATCTGACTTTATTTGTATGAAAAGTGTTTTGTAGTTGTGTTGATATAATTCTTGGATTTGTCCTCAGGTACACTTCAAAATATTTTATACTGTTTACAGTTATTTTAAATTGGATTTTTTTCTGTACCTTACTGAGCTTTGTTAGTCATAAAATGAAATGCTGATTGTTTATGTAGATTTATCTTATATCCTACAATTTTGTAATTGATGTTATCATCATATCATCTGCAAAGAGAGATAGTTTTGTTTTCTCATTGCCTATTCTAATTCCTTCAATTGTTTTCTTCTCTTATTGCTATAGATAACATTTCTATTACTATGTTGAATAATAGTAATGATAACGGGCATTCTTGCTTCATGATCTTGATGGGAAAGTCTCTAATTTATCTCTATTACAAATAAGGCTTGCTTATGTTTTAGAGAGATGCTGCTTATTGTTTTCAGAAAAACTCCTTTATTAATATGTTGACTATTGTTTTTAATAATGGTTGCTGTATTTTGTCAAAATCCTTTTAAACAACCATTGTAATAATAACATGGATTCTCTTGGTTTTGTTATTGATATGGTGAATTATGTTGGTAGTTTTCCTAATTTTGAACCAATTCTGTATTCTTGGTATAATTCCCACTTGATCAAAGTATATAATCCTTGTGATATATTGCTGTAAAATTGCCTTGCTAATAATTGCTTCAAAATTTTTGGATCATTATTCACTGGTTTATAATTTTTTTCTCTGTTTTAGCTCTTTCTGGTTTAGGTATTAACACCATATTTGTGTCTTAAGTGGAGTTTGGTAGGACTCCTTCACCTATTTTTCCAAATAGTTTATATAGTATTGGAATTAATTGTTCTTTAAATGTTTGGTATAATTCACAAACTCATGTGGTCCTGGGGATTTTTTTTCTTAGACAGTCCTTAATGTTTTGTTCAATTTCTTTTTCTAAAATGGGATTATTTAGGCATTTTATTTCCTGATTTGTTAATCTGGGTAATTTATATTTTAATAAATATTCGTCAAATAAAATACTTGTTTTTAAAATATATAAAAAACTCAAATTTAAAAGAATACAAATCACTCCTCAATTGATAATCACAGTATACTTACAAACAATTTTCAGATGAAGAAATGACAGCCATTTTTAGTCATTTGAAAAAATGCTCTACGTCACTATTGATTAGAGAAATGAAAATTAAGACAACTCTGAGGTACTACTTCACACCTCTCAGTTTGGTTAAGATGACAAAAAAAAAAAAAAGATAATGAAGAAAGTTGGAGGGGATATGAAGAAATTGGGACATTAATGCAATGTTGGTGGAGTTGTGAAAAGATCCAATCAGTCTTGAGAACAATTTGGAATTAAAGGTCTATAAAACTATGCATATCCTTTGATCCAGTAATCTCACTATTGGATCTGTATTCCAAAAGATCATAAAAGAGGAGAAAAGAATTACATGTGCAAAAAATGTTTGTAACAGCAGTCTGTAGTGGTAAAGAACTGGAAATTGAGTGGCTGCCCCTCAGTTGGGGAATGGCTGAAAAAGTTATGGTATATAAAGGTAATGGAATATTATTGTTCTACAAGAAATAATGAGCAGGATAAGTTCATAAAAGATTGGAAAGACCTACATGAACTGATTTTGAGTCAAGTGAATAGAATCAAAAGCATATTGTACATAGTAACAAGATTATGTGATAATCAACTGTGGCACTTCTAAACAATAAAGTGATCCAAGGCAATTTCAATAATCTTGGGATGGAAAATACCAATAACATAGAGAGAGAGAGAACTATGGAGACTGGATGTGGATTGAAACATAGTATTTTTAACTTTGTGTTTATTTTCTTTATTGTTTTTTTTTTTCTTTTGGTCTAATTTTTCTCACACAACATGACAGATAAGGAACTATGTTTAAAAGGATTTCACATATTTAACCTATATCAGAATACTTGCTGTTTTGGGGAAAGGAAAGGTAAGAAAGGAGGGAGAAAAATTTAGAATGCAAAGTTTTATAAAAATAAATGTTGAAAACTATATGTATTTGGAAAAATAAATACTATGGAAAATATTCATCAATATTTCTCTCAGATTATCAGATTTGCTGATACACAATTGGACAAAATATTTCTTAATGGTTGTCTTAATTTTTTCTTCATTGTTGATTTCCCTTTTCATTTTTTATATTGGAGATGTCTTTTTTCTTTTTTTTTTTTAATTAAAATAAGCAATGGTTTATCTACCTTATTGTTTTTCCCATAAAATCAGATCCTAGTTTTATTTATTAACTCAATAGATTTTCTAAAACACTTTCAATCTAATCTCTCATTGGATTTTCATTTTCAATTTGGTGCTTAATTGGGGATTCAAAATTTGTCTTTTTCTAGTTTTCTTAGTTACATGCTAAATTCATTGATTTGTTCTTTTTCTATTTTGTTGATTCAAGAATTTAGAAAGTTAATATTTTCCCTAAGTACTGCTTTGCTGCATCCCATAAATGTTGGAATGTTGTCTCATTGTTGTCATTCTCTAGTGAAATTATTGATTCTTTCTATGATTTGATTTTTTGCCCATTTATTCTCTAGAGTTAATTTATGTAGTTTCCAATTAATTTTTATCTATCTTTCAATGTCCTTTGTTGAATAGAATTTTTATTTCATTATGATCCAAAAATACATTTAATATTTCTGCCTTTCAATATTTGATTTTGAAGGTTTTATTTTCTATTACATGATCAGTTTTTGTGTAGTTGCCATATGCTCTGAGGAAAAGGTATATTCATTCTGTTCCCATTCAGTTTTCTACAGAGATTTGTTTTGTCTAACTTTTCTAATATTTATTCTATTTTCCTCTTTAGTTGTTTTTTTTAATTTGAATTTATCAAGTTCTGAGATGGGACATTTGAGGTTCCCAACTACTATAGTTTTGTGGTCCAATTCTTCCTGTAACTCATTTAATTTCTCCTTTAAGAATTTGGGTGCTGTATCAGTGTTATTCTCTAAGTGTCTCTCTGATTCGTGTGTTTCTTGTAAGATTCTGGTTTTTTATTCACTCTGCTATCAATTTCACTTTTATGGGAGATTTCATCTCATTCACACTCACAGTTATGATTACTGTGTATTTCCCTCTATCCTATTTTTATTCTTGTTGGTCCTTTCTCTCTTTTCATCCTTTCCCTCCTCAGTAGTATTGTGTCTACCATCTCCCCTGATCTGCCCTCCTTTCTGTCAGTCTCCCTGCCTCTTTAGTTAATCTTCTCTCCTGCTACTTCCCTATTAAGACAGATATTTGTATTTAGCTGATTGTATATATTATCCCCTCTTTGAGCCAATACTAATGAGAGTAAAGTTCAAATGATATCCATCAGGCACCCTCCCACCTTCCCTTCCATTATACCAGATCTTTCATGCCTCTTAATGTGAAATCATTTATCCTATTCTATCACTCCCTTCCTTCTGCATCTAGTGTAATTCTCTTTCTCATCCCTTAATTTTTTTATGTTATTCCCTCAAATTCACTTTATACCTGTGTAGTCAGTCCATGTATATTTCTTCTATTTGCACTATTAGTGATACATTTTTAAAATTTACAAATATTATCTTCTCATGTAGGGGTCTAAACAATTTAGCTTTATTGAATCTCTTATATTTTTCTTTTCCCTTTTTACCTGTTTATGCTTCTCTTGGATCTTGATAATGGAGATCAAATTTTTGGTTTAATTCTGGTCTTCTCCTTATGAAAGCCTGAAACTCTTCCATTTCATTGAATTACCATTATCCTCCCCACCCTCCTTGATGTATTGTGCTTAATTTCACCTTGTAAGTGGTTTTTGATTGTTGTTCTTGCTCCTTTGCCTTCTAGAATATTGTGTTCCATGACCTCCAATCTTTTAATATTGCATCTAGTTAGTTCTGTGTAATCCTGATTGTGGTTCTGATATTTAAATTGTTTCTTTCTGACCACTTGCAGTATTTTTCTTTGACCTGATCATTCTGAAATTTGGCTATGAAGTTCTTTGGAGTTTTTATTCTGGGATCTCTTTCCTGAGGTGATTGATGGATTCTTTCAATGACTATTTTGCCCTCTTTCTTCAGGATATCAAGGCAGTTTTCTATGATAATATCTTGAAAGATGTTGTCCCCTATCAATTATGGCTTTCAAGTTGTTCACTGATTCTGACATTATTTCTCCTGGATTTATTTTCCAGGTCAGTTGTTTTCCTATGAGGTATTTTACATTTTCTTCTATTTTTTTCATTCTTTTTTATTTATTTGATTGATTCTTGATGTCTCATAGAGTCATTAACTTCCACTTGCCCAATTCTGATTTTTAAGGAGTAGTTTTTCCTCCATTAATTTTATACTTTATTTTCTATTTGTTTATTTGTACTTTTTAAGGAGTTCTTTCCTTCAGTGGATTTTCGTATTTACTTTTCAAGTTGGCCAATTCTACATTTTAAGCAGTTGTTTCCTTTTTCCAAGCTGTTAACTCTTTTTCATAATTCTCTTGCATTACTCATTTCTTTTCCCAATTTTTTTTTTCTACTTCTCTTAAATGATTTTTAAGTTTCTTTTTGAACTCTACTATGAGTTCTCTCTGGGCTTGAGACCACTTCTCATTTTTCAGTGGGGTTTTGCCCACATGTGTTTTTATATTATTGTCCTCTTCTGAGTTTGTGTCTTGATCCTCCATGACCTTCTATGGTCAGATTCTTTTTTTCTTGATTTTTTGTTCATCTTTTTTGGCCTTTCCCCTTTTATTTAAATTTGAGCTCTGCTCTGGTGGTGGAAGGGGTTCTATCTCAGTTTTTTTGTACCGGTAACTGTAGGCCTGGCTATTTACCTGGCACTGCCCTGAGGCCCATAGAGGACCCTTCTCTATGCTGTGCTGAGGAGGTGAGATGGGGGAGGGGCTTGCTGGAGGTTGTAGGAGTCTGGTCACTTATCTGGAGCTGAACTGGGGTCTTGGTGCTGGTATCTGGGATGTGCTGAGATCAGTGGGATGTTTCTTTGTTTCCCTGGAGATTACACTGAAGCATATGGAGGCCTGATTGCTGAATATTGCTTGTAGACTGAGGCTGCACTGAAACATGTGGAGGCTCTTAGAACTGGAGTCTGCCTATTTCCCTGGCTATGCTGAGACATGTAGGGAATCCTATTGATATTTGCTTGTTTTATCATGCTGGAGCTCAGGATCTTCTGCTTGGTTTGCTGATGTAGAACTTGCTGCTGACTTATTGGGTTGTTTCCTGTCCCAAATTGTGCTTCCCTTTTACCCTGAGCAAGATAGACTTTTCCTGCCAATCTTCCAAATTTCTCGGACTCAAAGGTTATTTTACCCCATCTTTTTTGTCATTCTACTGTTCTAGGATTTGTTTGGGGGCACTATTCTATGGTTGTTTGCAGATGAATATGGGAGAGTAATGGCAGTTTCCTGCTTACTCTACCATTTTGGTTCCTGAAAGTCTTGTCTAGACTGCTTTGTAAAGATGGTAGTAAAATTAAGCTAATTGGGTATTATTAAAGCCAAACTAGGGCATAACCATTTAGTCTTATAGTTGATAATTCACACTAGATGCTTTTTCCAGATATTTACTAAAATTATCATTCTATTGGACAAACCCATTTAATTTCCCTTAACTTCAGTTTTCTCATTTGTAAAATGAGCATAAATTACTATATGCCTTATCTACACAGCATTTTTGAGGGGCACAAATGAGTTAATATCTGCAAAGCATTTTGCAATTGTTAAGTAATATTTAAATGGGAATCATAACTATTTTATAATTGCTATTATTCTCTAATTTCAGATGAGCATTCTCCAGAATCCCCGAGTATGGCTTGATGCAGCTACTCAGATCTTTTTTTCCCTTTCACTGGCTTTTGGAGGACACATTGCCTTTTCAAGTTACAATCCACCCAAGTAAGAAGAGTTGTTGCTTTGGTTTGATAGGATTAAGGATATAAAATCCTCTCCTCATCTTGCATTCTTAGGGCATTCTTCCTCCTAAACTTTTAGAATGATAAAAACCAGGAGACATTATTTTCACATAACACTGTTCCTCAAAAGAAAATAAATGGCATTTTTACCAATTAATATTCTATTTGCTGAAGCATAAGAAAACAAATAAGGAATCTTTAAAGAAACCACCTCTTTTCTATGAGATCTCAGGGAATTACTTGAAGGAAAAATCTCTGATTCATCTCAGTAATTGATGACCTGTCCTTCCAAAGCTACCCACCATGTATCTAGGAAGTACCTTAGACATGTGGGGACTCTAAATGGGTAAAAAATATAGGATATTTCTCATTTTTGCCAAACTCTATTTATCGTAAACATATTGCTAAATGGGTTATTCTAAAATGGATCATTTTTTTTTCCCATAGGAGGAATGTTAAAATTGGGTTTTGTGGTCCTGAAGCTATATTATTTGAAAGAAAAAAAAAAAAGGAACAATGCAGCAGCAATAAACCTCTATCATATTTTTAAAATGGCATAATTATACTCTATACATTTATCATGCAAGTCTACCATAAAGTACTCATATGGCACATAAAATTATGATTTGGCTATGTAACAAATTTGACTTAAAATTAATGTGAGTTATAATACACATTAAACAAGTCATTAACAATAATTTTGGTTGAATTTCTTTAAGTAAAAAAGTCATTTAAAATATTTTGTATAACTCAGATACTTTTTTTTTTTAAGTTACTTGTTAAAATTTGTTTTTACATGTAATCGGGAAAAATAAAAATATCAAATTGGGGGAGGGGGAAGTTACTGAAAAAAGTTTGATTTAACACTTTTTTTCTTCAATAAATTATCTTCTAAAAAGAAGAAATGGCCAAAAATTAAATCATTACATTGGCCTTTAAATTGAATTAAGAGTAGAATCACTTTTTGCAAATAGCCTGTAGTTCCCTTTTTTATAAATAGGGTTAGAATAACTATAAACTGTTAAACGAGTGGGTTATAAAAGCAAAATCTGAATTATACACAGGCTGATATGAACATGTAATTACAAATTTAAAAGGTTTGAATGATCTATTTCCCATAAAATAAAATGCATAAATGATTTGTCCTTACTGGAAGACATGTTCTATGAATCAAGGGCTTTGTAACATCAGCAGCAATAATTTCAAATAATATTTATTAAGGGCTTGTTGTATACAGGAAAAGGCAGACACAAGTCTATATATCCAACATTGCCCCTGTTTTCATGGGGCTTAGAACTTCCTAAGAAAATGTAACACACATATAAATAAGCAGAATACAAGGCATCAGAAGTACAAGCAAAATGCTAGAAAGTGGGGGACAGTCATTACTGCCTAGGGCAGTAGGGAAGTTTTCTGGATACCATTTGAGTTGGGCTATAAAGAATAGAAGGGAAAATTCCTTGACTTTTTAACTCTGGAGAAGACAAGAGAAGGATTTTAAGAGGTAAAAATGGGGAAACCAAGCAAGTGCTTCCCAGGCAACTACTTGGTTACAAGGAATTAAGAGTTAAAAATAACCTACGAAACTAGGTTTCTGGGAGGACAGCAGTACCCTTGATAATAACAGGGAAGCAAGAAAGAGAGAGATTTGGGAAGAAGAGAATGATTTCTGTTTCTACCAGGTTAAATTTGGGATGCCAAAGAAATATCCAGTTATAAATGCCCAAAAAGATGGCTGGCAATGAGACACTAAGATGTTAAATCCAGCATTTAGAACAGTGCCTACACCCAGTAGGCACTTAATAAATGCTTACTGACTGATTTCCATGAACTCAATGCTTAAGCATTAAGCATTAATTAAGATTAAGTGTATAATCCAACCCTTTCATTTTACAGATGAGGAAACTGAGCGTAAGGTTGTATGGGTAGCAAGTGACAGATAGCATTGGAACCTGGATTCTATGATCCTAAATCTAATATTCTTTCCATTGTACCAAGCTGGTTCCCCGCTCATGGGCTCACCTTCTCCCCAAAGGATTCCTGGATCCCATGGGTAAAAATGGTTCTCATGGCTTATTGTCGGGACATCTCCCATGGACTTATTGTGTTATATTGTGGATTTTTACTCTCTGGGTTATTTTCTTATCCCCTGGTCAGCTCACTGAGGATAGGGAGCCTGAATTTCCTCCTCCAGGGACTAGTACAGTGGATATTTAATACATGTTGTTGTATTATATTGTATTTTTGTTTTTAGGAGGGAAAAAAAAAACACCTCTCCAAAAAAAAAATGATAAAAAGGTTTTTATTTGTTTCTTTTCCAGGAATGATTGTGAAAAAGATGCTGTCACCATAGCCCTAGTGAACAGCATGACTTCCCTCTATGCTTCTATAGCTGTTTTCTCTGTTTTAGGCTTCAAAGCAACAAATGATTACTGGGATTGCCTGGACAGGTAAGATTCTAGTGCAGATACTACACTGAAGCAGAATGTTGGCTTGTCTTTTTCTTGTGTGTGTGTAAGGTCTCAGGGGAGGGAAGGATAGGGGTAGTGGTATGATTGAGCAGGAAGCCAGAACTAATAACAGAATTTTTCCAGGAATTGGAGTATCATGAAGAATATGAATATTGTTAGTTACTATACCTAAATGTTCCTTTTTCATCAGTAGTGAAGACCACAAATAGAATTCAAACTATTCTGTCCCCAACAAAAGCAGATATGTTGAAAATACTAGAATTTCACAACTGTAACAAAAGATGGGGCAGCTAGATGATGCAGTATATAGAGCTGAACTAAAGTCAGATTCATCTTCTTCAATAATTGACATTTACTGGCTGTGTAACCCTGGCTGCCTCAGTTTCCTCAATGTAAAAATGAACTGGAGAAAGAAATGACAAACTATTTCAGTATCTTCCCTAAGAAAACCCTAAATGAGGTTATGAAGCATTAAACATGACTGAAATGACTGAACAATAAACTATGAAAAACAGGCAACAAGGAAATGAAGTCTTTCCTGAGATGCTTGGTTTGCATGTTCTATATGCTTGTTAAAAAAAAGTATTATGATCTCGGGTTATCAATCTCCAAATTAACAAACTTAATTGAAAAAAACAACAATGTTGCAATGCTGAAATGAAAATTATAAATAAGATTGATAGAACAATACTACTACTACTACTACTGTTCAATAAATTTTGATAGGTACCAGGAAAAGAATCATGCAATGTTAATGCATCTTAACCAAGTCATTAAGGTATTGATTGTACTGCTACAGCAGCAAACCTGAAAGTAAAGTAAGGCAACTGGAATTTTAGCCAAGACAATGAAATTTAGAGTTCAGTGACATCACCTACACTCCTTTAGCAACCTAGAAACAGCCAGACCCAATACCAAGTTAACACAATTACTTTTTTCTTTTTTTTTTTTAATTAAAGCTTTTTATTTTCAAAATATGTACATAGTTTTCAATATTCACCCTTGCAAAACCTTATAGTATAATTACTTGATCAAAATAGGATGCTACCTATTGGTTGCTTCCTTCCTCTCCCCAGAAATTGCATCCCAGGTCACCTCCTTCTCAGCCCTTTCCCATCCCAAGCTATTTCTCATGACTTCTTTTTGGTGTCTCTCTAGATATTTTCTCTCCTAGGCTGAAACATCCGATGGTCTATACCACATACGCTTATTAAGAACATTTGATTTGAGAAATTCATATGAGGACACATTTTGTTTTTCTTTCATCTGCTTATCTTGGTACTTAAATGATAGTTATACTGCTGTCCAACTGTAGATTTGTCCATGCAAGTTCAGCTAGGCTCCATAGAAGCTGATGTGCTGCCTCTTTTCCTCACTCTTTGTTTTCTTTATTTTCTTCTTTCTTCTTCTTCCTCTTCCTCTTCTTTTTCTTCTTCATTATCATCATTAACATCATCATCAGTATGAACCCCTTGGTGATATGTGGCTTGTTAGGTTCTTACTAGGTGCTGTCGGTACTTAACAATTCTCTAGCTCAGGGTTCACACTTTTAGTTCACACCTTTAAAAGGAGTTCTGAAAAGGAGTTTACACACCTTTAAAAAGGAGCAAGTTCATTGGTCAGTAAGGAGTTCCCACAAGGCCCTGGGAGTAACCACAAGCCCATTCGCTGGGAGGATAAAAGAGGAGGGCAGTCGGCAAGGAAGCATTCTGGATTGGGTTAAGGACAAGACTTTCCAAGAGAACTTCAGGGAGGCTGGAGGAGATTCAGAGCCAGGATTCAGGAAGAAGAGGATTTGAAATTCTACCTTCGCTCTGGTTGGAGGCTCCAGAAGACTCCAAGAAACCTGCTCACAGAGGAAAGGATTCACACAGAAAAGAAACCTCCTCCCAGAGAAGGATTATAATTGAGAGACAACAGAACTCTACAATTTGGCGCCCAACATGGGGCAAGGACTTATTCTGAACCTTCAGAGGAGCTAGCCCAGACCTTTACAGTGGCTATTATGATGTATTCATCTGAGTTTTTGTTTAGTCTTTTTTAAGTCATGTCCAACTCTTTGTGATCTCTTTTAAGTTTTCCACTTCTTTCTCTGACTCAAATAGAAAAGGAAACAGAGGCAAACAGAGTTAAGTGACTTGCTTAGGACTTGCAAGTAAGTATCTAAGGATGACTTTGGACTACACACTGCACCACCTAGTTTCCCCTATTCATTTGAGTTACTACTGAGCTATGGACAGCAGAGAACACTGAAAACCAAAAAAAAAAAAAAAAAAAAAATTCCAAGCCTTGTTTTAGCTAACATTTTTTTAAAATTAATGATAGCTTTTTTTCAAAATATATACAAAGATATTTTTCAATATTTGCCTTTGCAAAAACTTATGTTCCTTATTTTTCTCCCTCTCTTCCTCCCACACCCCTTCCCTAGAAGCAAGTAATCCAATATGTTAAATATATGCAATTCTTCTATACATATTTCCACATTTATCATGCTGCACAAGAAAAATCAGATCAAAAAGGAAAAAAGAGAGAAAGAAAGAAAAAAAGTAAACAACAACAAATAAGGTGAAAATATTATGTTGTGATACACATTTAGTCCCATAGTCCTCTTTCTGGATGTAGATGAGTCTCGACATCACAAGTCCATTGGAATTGGTCTGAATCATCTCATTTTAACCAACATTTTCCATTTTCTTCCCCTCTTCTCTCCACCTCCACCCTAGAAAGAATTACTCACTGGCAGAAGGGGATTATTATGGTTGTGTTGGGTCACTTGATAGTTCCTCTGTTTTGCCCCAGAGAGTAGTGATCTAAAATTGGAATTTCAGGGATTATGATAAGTCTGAGAGTGACATTTTGAGGGCATGTCCTGTTTACCAGAATCCATCCAAAAATGCCATACTTGTTTGTAAAGGCTTATTGACTCTGTTCTTCCTAGTCAGTGGATAACTCAAAGGAATTCAATGTGATAAATCAAAGGAAGGTGAAGCTATTTTCAGCCTGACCCCTATAACTACTTTATCAGTTCTGGAAGAGTTTAATGCCCTCTTCAAAAGAGAAGACATATCTCAACAAAGAATTTATTGGATTACATAGTTAAGGCAAAGCTTCCCCTACACGTGACACAGATAGGGGATTGTTGTTGTTCACTCATTTCAGTCGTGTCCAACTTTTCATGGCCCCATTTAGGATTTTCTTAGCAAAGCTACTACAGGGGTTTGCCATTTCCTTCTCTAGCTCATTTTGCAAGTGAGGGACTGTAGAAAACATGGTTAAGTGACTTGCCCAGAATAACACAACTAATAAGTTTGAGATCAGATTTAAATTCAGAAAGATGAGTCTTTCTGACTCCAGGCCTGGCACTCCATTTACTGCCAGCTAGCTGCCCTAGATAGGAATTAGGAAATATATTAAGCAGCTCTTTCCCAAAAGAGATATGGTTCCCCGATCCCCATTGTTGAGTATAGACATGGGGTCTCTCACAGTGTAATTTAAAATCTGCATCTGGAGTAATTGAGTCCTGTTTTGGAAGACTTTTTCTCCTCTTATTTTCCTTATTTACTAGTAAATGATACATCCCTTCCACTGACCACATTTATGGTGGTAATAAACTTGTTTCAAGGTTTCTGAATCCAATGACCTGCGAGTGATTTTGTGTACACCCAGTAAAATGCTCACAAAGCCATCTGCTCTTCTTTCTGACAGAAACATCATCAGCATCATCAATGAGTTTGACTTTCCAGATCAAAGCATCCAGAGAGACGACTATCTGACCTGCTTCATGCACCTGAATTCCACCCAGGCAGACAGGATAGCACGTCTCCAGCTGAAGAGCTGCCACCTGCAAGATTTCTTAGATAAGGTAGTGACACTCAGACCAAGTATTGGGTTCAGTAAGAAGCAGTGTGGCTTAGTGGAAAAAGCATGGGATTTATCAGAGGACCAGGCAAGAAGCTCCAACTAACTGCTGACTGCATGAATATAAGACATTGAGAAAGGAGCATTTTTCTGGGTCTGTTTCTTTGGGAAGCCATAAGATGAAGAGGGTGGACTAGATAATCTCCGGAGTCCCTGTAAAATCTAAATCCTCTGACTCTGAGGATATTCTTATATAGTATTCATCCAGACACATGCTACCTGGCCTTAACAAGTACT
This sequence comes from Sminthopsis crassicaudata, assembly GCF_048593235.1. Lineage (NCBI taxonomy): Eukaryota > Metazoa > Chordata > Mammalia > Dasyuromorphia > Dasyuridae > Sminthopsis > Sminthopsis crassicaudata. The sequence continues at coordinate 348,846,360 of NC_133617.1, read as the reverse complement.
GTTTCTTTTTAGAAGGAACCTCAATGGCCATCTAGTGCAATCTATACCTGAAAAAGAACTCTCATGAGGATACACAAAAAGTGAGCATGTGGCCTCTGCTTGAAAACCTGCCCATGAAAAGGAATCTACTTCCTCTAGTGATAGCCTGTTACACTTTTGAATAGTTCTAATCAATCCAAAATAATTTATTAAGCACCTACTATGTACCAGACCTTTTGCTTCCTAGTTCTTAGAAATTTCTTTTTGTTTAAAATACAAATTTTTCCTTTTGACACTTCCATTTATTTGCTCCAGCTTCTTTCTTTCAATAATAGCAGATCTTTTCCTTTCTTCAAAATGGCAAATCTAATAGTTTATATTTTGCTTAGTCCCAGGAGACCTAGATCAATGGGTAGCATTTGCAAAGGGACAAAATTTTCCATAAAAGTTTAATGACACTCATTAACAGTCTCAAATCATAGATGGAAAAGGAAAATAAAGGAAGCATTTTTGTTTGCTGTGCCTTCCAGGAGAACCAAATAAATACTGGTTTTTCATTGAAAAATAAATAGTGAGGCAGGAATATGCTTTCTAATAGTAAGAGAGATGAGACTTTAAAGCAAGATGCTTGGACCCAGAGGACAGAACTGGGAAGAGGGCAAGAATTAAGCTCTTTATAAGGAATAATTTCCTAGCAATTGGAAACATATAGAAAAGTTATAACTTCATGCTGAAGGTCTTCAAGCAAAGGCACATTTTGGGCACATTTTAGAGAGGATTCTTATTCAGATTTGGATTATACTAGAGTGAAGACTCTTACCTTTTTTGTACCATGTTCATCTTTGGCAGTATGGGGAAATATGGAGACTCCTATCTCTCCTCAGAAAAATGATAGAAATAATTGAAGGAAATGCTACATTTCAGTCAGAGATTAGGAGAAATAAAAATATAATTTTTTTCACCCATTAAAGTTCAGAGATAGGGGCAGATAGGTGGCGCAGTGGATAGAGCACCAGCCTTGAATTCAAGAGGACCCGAGTTCAAATCTGGTCTCAGACACTTAACATTTCTTAGCTGTGTGACCTTGGGCAAGTCACTTAACCCCAGCCTCAGAAAACAAACAAACAAACAAACAAACAAACAAACAAACAAATAAAGTTCAGAGATAGCCAAACTCTATCTTCCTCTAATAGGACAAATAAAGTTGTGAACCCCCATGTTATAAGCTTTTGGCTTCTAGAAGTCTTTTCTAATGCTGAGATTCTGATACATGATCATAGGTTGCCACAAGAACCACCTTCATATTGTTCTTTTTCAGGCAAGGTATGTGAACTACATATGATTTAAAAAGAAAAGGCATTATAGATTATAGGATTTTAAACCTATGCTGGTAGGATCTCTAGTGAACATTAAGTCTGACCTTATTTGACAGAAGCAACAGAGGCACAGGGAGAAGAAATCTATGGGTTGGAAGTGCTACACTTCTACCCCCAATAAAACATCATCTGCTGAGAAAAATGTACTTTTTTTCATTTCACAACATCATCAAATTGTGGCAGTTTAAATAAGCTCAGTATAGATTCTAGCCAAGGAATTCCAATTTTTTCATCACTAGAGTTTAGCCATGTTCCTCCTGAACACCATTGTCAAGGGAGAAGGAAAGGGGAAGGAAAAAGAAAAAGAAGATAAAATTAAGGAGAAAGGAGGATGGGGGGGAAGAACTGAAGGAGAGTAAAATAGAAAGAGTTGAAAGAAATGAGGATAGTCTCTTTGGTTTAAAGGTGGAAGGTTCACCTTCAAGGTTTCTTCTTCAAACCTCCTTGTTACATAGATGAGGAGACCATGGCCAAGAGAAGTTAACAGGCAGGGGGCAGCTAGGTGGCGCAGTGGATAGAGCCGGAATTCAAATCTGGTCTCAGACACTTAACACTTCCTAGCTGTGTGACCCAGCCTCAAAAAAAAAAAAAAAAAAAAAAAAAAAAAAAAAAAAAAAAAAGAGAGAGAGAGAGAGAGAGAGAGAGAGAGAGAGAGAGAGAGAGAGAGAGAGAGAGAAGTTAACAGGTTCACATGCGGAATAAATAAAAACAAAAGAAATGTATCTATGCATATACTCTGTACCCAAGCAGGGATTAGAGGCTAAAGTCAGTCCAGACCATGTGTAGCCTGCTTAAATTACCTAATCTTGGACAAGAAGACAAGTTTCCAAATCCCCTAGCTGACAAACAAAAAGTTTATCCTACTATTTGAAGGGCTCTTAAACTGGTTTCCAAGATTTTATTTCAGAAAAAAAAAATTGATAGCTATTGTTATCATATTGTTCAGTCATTTTATTCAGATTCTTTGTGACCTTATTTGAAGTTTTTTTTGACAAAGAAGCTGGTATGGTTTGCCATTTCCTTCTCCAAATTATTTGTACAATTGAGGAAACTGAAGCAAATAGGGTTAAGCAATTTGCTGGATTATACAGTGATAAATATTTGAGGCCAGATTTAAATTCAGGAAGATGACTTTTCTTGAAGCCAGGCTTGATGCCTTATCCATTGTCACCAATATAATTAATTTCCTTTACACTCATATTGTATGCATGTAGTAACATGATTCTGAGAATGGGTCCATAGACTTTTTCAGACTGCTGCTGAAGAGCTTGAGGACACAAAAAAGCTTAAGAACCTCAGATTTATGAACCACAAGACCAGAATTGAAATCCCACTTGTGTAATCTTAGATAAGTCACTTTAGGCCAGAGTTTCCTTATCTGTAAAATGAAGGGGTTGGATTAGAAGGCCTTTGTGGTCTCTTCCAGCACTAGATCCAAAATTTGAATGTGACTGTGAACCAAAGCTCCCAAACTCCAGGGCCTGACATGATTGTGCATGTGTGTCCCACAGAGTGCCTCTGGTACCGGACTGGCCTTTATCGTCTTCACAGAGGCCATCATCCATATGCCTGGCTCTCCTGGATGGTCTGTGCTTTTCTTTGGAATGCTGTTTTCCTTGGGACTTACTTCCATGTTTGGGAATATGGAAGGAGTACTGACGCCTATTCTAGATATGCAAATTGTGCCCAGGTCAGTCCCCAAGGAATTAATAACAGGTAAGTGAAGAATTAGGTCATTCTTACAATAATCTTAATTACTCACTTGTTATTCTCTCTTTTTACTCCCTTCCCCATCACATCTTCTCCCTTTAGAGTTACTAGCCCAAGGCATCCTTTCTATTCCTTTACACCTTTCCTGGATTCCTGCTCTAATCCACAGGTTTAGTAATATTATAACCTTCTTAGAAAGGATGAGAGTAGGGGTTTTTGAGGGTTTTCACCAATATAAAAAATAAGATGGTCTAATTGGCCTCCGTGTGCCCCTCCAAGTTTGGGGTTCACATGTCATCTCCAGCAGATTCTGGGATTGAGACAAAAACTAGAATAGAAATCCTCCACCTACCATCCAGCCCAACCATAGTCTAACTTAAACCCCTAATCAAGGCCATGTCCACCCATCTACTCAGTAATTTGAGTGCTAGAGAAATAGATCAAATGGAAAGAATATGGAAGAAGAAAAGAGAAGGGAAGAAGAGAAAGGAAGAGGGGAAGAGAAGGGAAAAGGGAAAGAAAAGGAAAAAGGAACAGGAAGAGAAGAGGGGAAGGGTAGAGCAGGGCAAATAAGGAAAAGAAAGCCTAAAGATGAACAAGATACTTCCTAAGGATTAGAGTTATCCCAAAACTGAATGGGCAATTTTCCTTTATAGAGGTAGGAGGATTCCCAATCTATGGAGGTCTTTAAGCAGTCACCAAGCACCAGATGATGACTTGTTCTGTGTATTAGAAATGAATCTTTTTATAGGTATGGGCTGAAGCTCCTTACTGCTCTGAAATCTGAGATTCTGTGAAAAGTGGTTTACATGTTTTCAAGTAGCAAAAAAGTATAGTTGCTACTGTTCCTGGATACCATCTCCCCTCCCATCTCTTCTTTCCTTTCTTTCCATCAACCAACATAATATTTTCTTTCTTTTTTAGCTGTGATATGCCTAGTTTGCTGCCTCTCTGCTCTTTGTTTCACACTACAATCTGGCAGTTATTGGCTTGAAATCTTTGACAATTATGCAGCTCCCTTGAACCTGTTAATCTTTGCCTTCTTTGAAGTAATCGGTGTCATTTATGTTTATGGACTGAAAAGGTAATTAACCTGGGGAGCTCCCTCCTAAATAATGTTTGAAGGGGATCTGAGATTAGGCCTATCAGGCAAACACCCACCTTCCTTCCTTTGATAAAATGAAGGACAGCCCAGTAGAAATCTGGTTGTCCCAAGACTTAAGTAACTCAGACTGTTAAAAGCAATTTCCTCTAAAGGATTCACTGAGAGACCCTAATGTATGCCCACAAAACAAAAAGACCTAAAGGAACAGCTCTAGCTTCTTAGGTAGATTTTCTGTTAGTCTATGGGAGAATACATACAACAATCATACAAGGATTGGGTGGATTTTGAGCCATACCAGTAGAGGGAATGGTGGAAGTGTGATCATCTCTTAAGATCAAAGACTATCAAGACATTGAAATCTATAAGCAAAATAAGTTTTTTAATGGCAAAAAAAAATGAGTTTATAAAAAACATTCAAGGCAGAATGATACAGTGAATAAAGAACTGGTCTTCCAAGAAGACCTGACTAAGTCCTGTCTCTGACAAATCCTGGATATGTGACCCTGAACAAAGAACTTAAGTTCTTAGTGTCCTAAGTAACTCTTAAATTAAAGAGAAGATGCCTATCTGCATTAGTAGAGAGAGAGTTTCTTCTTTCAGGAGTTTTCTATACCAGTAAAATCACAAGTTTGGTCTCTGTCCCTACCCAGAAACATTCTTAGCCTTAGGGCCATCTAGAGTATCATTCTGCAACATAAGTGAATACCAGACAGTGCTTTTAGAACCACATATCTAAGTATTTGTATTTTGTCCAATTGTGCATTGTTGATTCCAATACAAAAACAAAACAAAAAAAAAAAAAAACGATGTATCTTAAGCATGTCTTGAAACTAGCTGGCCAGATTTTCTACTAAAAAAGTTTCAAGAAAGAGTAAATATTATCTAAAATATCACTTTAGTCATCTTGTTCCTTTAGTTTGTGATTTCAACAAACATGAGTGTAGAAATTGAAGCAATAGTAGGTTTCCCTTACAAAATAAAAATCAGAGAGATCAAGACCACAGTTTTTGTTCAGTAAAAAAGTAAAACTTGTTTGTTTTACTTTCAATTGTTTAACTGGAGAGTGGTTTTAGGAAACTTGAAAGAATGAAGCAGAGATATAAATAGACCTTTTTTTTCTTATTATTCCAATAATTGAAAGGTCCTCAATGAGTTCAATGGTTGAATATTCTTTTCATTGCTCAAGTCACATTCCCTCCACACCTTATCAAAAGGCTTCATGATTCTGTGAAGTCAAAAAACTCATCACCTGATCATCAAACTTCTGGCACTGAGCCTTTATAAATATAGTGGGGCTGGTCTTTGGATAACACACATCTTCTCATTGAGTCTGTATATAAAGTCATTCCATTTTGAAAGGGGTTGCTGAAGTACTTCATTTCCTCCCTGGAAAATGCTTTTCAGTACTTAATTTACTAATGGCATAGCCTATTTCTTGCAAAGAGTCAAATGAAATATGGTTTTATCTATGACATAAAGTTGTCATCACCTTATTAATGGTATAAAAAAGAAGAGGGAAAAAGAAATTGTTGCTCAGAACTGCCAAGGCTGGAGCCTGGAGTATGTTTTTAAAATAAATACACAGGGGGCAGCTAGGTGGTGCAGTGGATAGAGCGCCAGCCTTGAATTCAGGAGGACCCAAGTTCATATCTGATCTCAGACACTTAACACTTCCTAGCTGTGTGACCCTGGACAAGTCACTTAACCCCAGCCTCAGAAAAAAATAAAATAAATAAAATAAATACACAGGAGTAATTTGGTGAGATTTATTAAAATCTCGGATTATTCACTCTTTACCAGTAAAGAGGGACTGAGTTCTATGACATAAAGAAAAGATAATCCTTTTTATACATCTAATTGAAGAGGCTTCAAAGTCAGGATAAGGGGGCAGGAGGAGTAGGGCAAGAATGTGAATTGTTTGGTTCACATGGCAGGTTCTGTGATGATGTGGAATGGATGACAGGAAGGCGGCCCAACCTGTATTGGCAGGTGACATGGAAAATCATCAGTCCTATGCTGTTGCTAATCATCTTTGTAGCCTACATCATCCTAATGACACAGAAGCAGCCAACGTATGGATCCTGGAACCCACAATATGTAAGTCTCTTTGTTTAAGAAATTCAGGGATTACTACCCACTCATCTCTCTGGGCCCAACAAGGAGCTAAATTTATCAAATCTCTGAAATCAGTTTAAATTTTGTTGATATCTTTTGACCAAAAATCTACTTCTATAGCTATAAAGACCCAGAGAATGTATAAATTGGATAATCAAATCTTGTTTAAAACCTGAACATAATATATATTTGGGCTCTTAATAAGAGGACAATGAAAATACAAAGGCAAAGAGGGCAGTGATAATAAGAATGCAATGTCCTTATTTGAATAGAAAGAAATCTGTCATAGTAAGCATAAATTATGATGCTAATTTTAAATTATACATGATATTTATAATATAGGTAATATCTAATAATTAAATCATGTTTAGTTATCTATTTAAATGTGGTACAACAGATAGGATGCTAAATTCGCAATTGGAGAGTTGGACAAAAATCCTGAATCTCACTACTTCTGTGACCAAAGGAAAGAAATCTTTGGGTGTCAGTTTCTTCATGTGTCAAACAAGAGGAATGAACTCTAAGGTCTCTATCAGTAAATCTATAATCCTGCAATTTTATTTTAGACCAAGAAAGTAAAAGTGACTACATCTTACATTGTATAGCACATTATACTTTTCTTTAAATTTTTAAAATTCTTTACTTAAACACCAAAAAAAAGAGCATTTCCATACATACAACAGAACACAAAAAGAAGACCATATATGAAACTTCGTCTCTATTTCACATCATTTGCTTTCATCAGTTTCATCAGTTATTTTCAAAATTATCCTGCTTACAAAATGGCAAACAATATGAGACCAAAATAAAAAGATTTTAAAAGAGAAGAAAGGAAATTAAGTCATGAAGAATCAGACAACACATGAGTAAACTGGGACCTAGAAGGATTGAATTTCTTTCCTATGGCCACACAAGGAGTGAGATTCAAGACTTGTACTCCATTCTCATACGATTTATGATTGAACAGGGAGTGAAACCCTATCTCCTTATTCAACTCTGATTTTTTCCCCCTAGGTTTAGACATTCCATCGAGATTTTAGAATTTAGACCAAAAAGTGTCAAACTCACAAGTGACACATGCTTGCAAAATTCTTGAGTGTGCCAGAACCAGATTAAAATGTAACTGGGAAATATTTAGCAAAATAAATGAAAGTACAAGATAGATAATGTCAATTTGTGGTTTTCTAAGTCAACATGTGGTCTGTAGGGCTCTGTTTCTATTTAAGCTTGACACAATTGGTCTAGATCATTCTGCAACCCCGAATAAAACATCATAATTATATAACTTTTCAGGTGTATTTTATATATATGTAATATAAAAAATAATATAATTTTAAAATATATAATAGAACTCTGAAAAGCATGCAGTGCTATATATATATACATACAGAGAGAGAGAGAGAGAGGGAGAGGGAGAGGGAGAGGGAGAGGGAGAGGGAGAGGGAGAGGGGGAGGGAGAGGGAGAGGGGGAGGGAGAGGGAGAGGGGGAGGGAGAAGGAGAGGGAGAGGGGGAGGGAGAAGGAGAGGGAGAGGGAGAGGGAGAGGGAGAGGGAGAAGGAGAGGGGGAGCAGGGGGAAAGGGGGAGCGGGGGGGGAAAGGGAGAGGGAGGGGGAGAGGGGGAGGGGGGAGAGGGGGAGAGGGAGAGAGGGAGAGAGGGAGAGAGGGAGAGAGGGAGAGAGGGAGAGAGGGAGAGAGGGAGAGAGGGAGAGAGAGAGACATGTCTCACCTAATGCTGCCAATTGGTTCCACAGAAACACAAGGTTAAAGAAAATAATTATAAAGCTAATAGATATAATCATCAGAAAGACATTATAAATGAATAATAGTTATAGGAGCATTTGGGGACTTTATGCTGAGGTTCAGCACAATTTACCAATGATACAATTGTAAAACAACTTAGGCTGGGAAAACCTAAATAAGATTCTGAGGACATCATCTCATTTAAACCATGCTAATATGAGTCATTTGGCTCCCAAGAACCCAATGCTGTTTTGATCATAATAAAGTCTTTTTCTACCTTGCCCCTCAGATGAAACTGCTTATGTTGCAGGGAGAGCATCCTCAGGAACCAGAGGTCTTACCCCAACATTTCCCATTAATGCAGAAAAAATACACTTTTCTTTTTCCTGTAATTTAGATAGAACTCTGAGCTAATTGATCCCAGGAAGGAAGAAGGCTGAGGTTCTGCCCACAGCAAAAGGTCTCAGTCAGTAAACAATATAAATTGTTGCTACAATTGCTACAGTTACTGGGAAAGGCATTTCCCATTTCAATTCTTACTGTCAATGATCCTCATTTAAAGATATAAAGTTGCCAATGGGACTAGCCTATGCCACCTTCCTATGCCACTTTGGGCACACCAGCAGTAAACTTTGTGATTATTTTATTCCTACAGGATGATTTCCCAATCAAGCAGGAGAAATTCTACCCTGGCTGGGTGCGCGTCATCTGTGTGATATTGTCACTACTTCCTTGCATTTGGGTACCAGGGAATGCACTTTTTCAGCTAATCAACAGGAGGCAAAAAAAAGGGGAAGAATTCATGCTAAAAAACTTATGGCAAAAATCCTATGAATCTGTAGAGAACTGAAAGGGTAATTCCGTGTAAAGAGGAAGGAAATAAGGGAATTAATGCATAAACTGTGAGTTTGGATTATCAGAGTTGTTTTGCTCTTTGGACAAGGATAGTATTTGGCATCCGTGTAAAGAGTAGTTTATTTAGTTGTTATCCATCACACCATTCTCTCTCCTACCACCAGAATACTCTACTCCTCAGTTTTCCCTTCATTACTGGCTCACATATCTATTTCCCATATGTCAATAATATATGCCAGCACAGTAGATAGAGTGCTATCCAGCCTGAGACACTTACTGGCTATGTGACCCTGGGCAAGTCACTTACCCCTGTTTCCTTATCTGTAAAATGAGCTGCAAAATAAAATGGCAAATTATTCCATCATCTTTGCCAAGAAAATCTCCAATGAGATTATAATCAGACATGTCTGAACAATACATACCCAAGAAAAGCATCCTGGCCAACAATAGAAATGGATGTGACGTAGTCACAGTGTGACACAAAATATAAAGTAATACCAGCTGCTCCAAGGACAAGACTCTAGAACCTCATCTCCATAGTAACTGCCCAGTCACTCTCATGATCTCTCTTCCTGACCAATCACTCACATGGGTTTTCTGCCTACCTTGTTTTCTATGAGCTTTACTACATCTGGTTTCATCTCCTTCCTCCTCAAAAGCCATCTACTCACTATATATTCTAAATTAAGCTTTATACCCTTTTCAGGGTCTATTTCACATGACTGTAATCATGCCAGTGTAAAGCTACTACTACAACAAAAAGAAAAAAATAGAAAAGAAAATATGTACCAAGAAGTTCACTGGTGAAGATGTACTTGTGCTAAACCTATAAATCAATGTAATATTTAAGGATAACAAAATGACAGACTAAGGATCTTGCCTATCTTTAAGCCTCTTCTGATGATTAAATCTGATTAAAGCAATATGATAAAGCAATATGATGATTTGTCTGTTTTTGAAGGCAGAAGCCACTGAAACCTGAAATGATGGATAAGGTTATTGAACATATTTGTCAAGGTCACACCAGTCATGAACATTTTCTATACCAGAATTTCTTAAACTTTGGAGTCATGTAATTAATTGAATGTGGGAGTCATGAAAAATTTGGCAACAGTAAAAGGTATCAAATATTCTGCCAACATTTAATGCTTTATGTAAAAATAAACACATCCATCTCATTAGTATGCAAATTTGTTTTCATCTTTATAAATAGTAAAATTATGTTTATCAAAGAATTGTTTTAAAATACATTTCTTTATAATTATCAGTAAATGTTTGATTTGTAAACCTATTTTATTACCCCAAGATACCTGGGTTTGTTTAAAAATTTCTCAGACAAAAAGGGGTCAGAAGTGGAAAATGCTTAAGAAGCCTTGGGTTATATCATACGTGAATCTATTTACCTCTAGAGCCTGACCCTTAGATCATGTCTACTCCAAATAAAGTTGTACTTTCAGAGACAGTCTCAGATGAACAGACCTTGTAGGTCTGAAAGTACCTGAGAATCCACTGTTTTGAGGTACCCTTATTGTTTTTTTCCTCCTGTGGCATGGGAGTTAGCTACTCTTACTTACTCTTTTTAAACACACTCAGGACTCTCTGAAAGCAATCTCTAGTTTGAGGCCCATTGTTGCATTAGCATCCACTCAGAACTGTTGCTTCTTGAGCTTTTACTTGTGTTTCTTTTATTAGCCAATCACAGGACATTTTAGTTTAAATTAAAAGATATTTACTTTAATAAAATAAAAAAGTGATAAAAAAAATATCTCCCAAATATATAGAAATTCCTCTTCTACAGTTGATTTTATCCTAAATGGAATAGGGAGACACACAAAGAATAGATGCATGGTCAGGGCAACTCCTATTCCTTGGGGGGCTTGCTAGCTGGAACACTTCTGCCTCTGCTCCAGAGATTGCTTCCCTATCAAGTTGCCTATGTTCTCTGCTGAAGTCACAAGGTTGCAGAATGGACTATCTCCGCACTGGTGGTGCCCTCAGTTCAGTTTCTTTCTGCTGGCATCTTTATTAAGCTGTTCTCTGCTTCTCTCTGCTGACATTTCCACTGAGTTGCTTTTGTATGTCTTTTTCTATTTCACAAAAAAAGGAGTTTTCAGATCTTAATACCCTCAAGAGCTCTCTAGTTCTTTTGTCCCAGCTAACTAGCAGAAGTTCTCAAGTTTAGTAAAATCTATCATTTGAACTCCAATTCTTTTGTTGCTATTCAGATTCTCATAAACCAGTGGTCCTCAAACTTTTCCTGAGTAGTAAGACCCTTTTAAACAATATTTGATCAGATCTGTTGTAGTAAAATCCTTAAAAAAATTTAAAAAAAATACACATTAACAAACAACACAAAGAAATACAAACTAAATACATCTTGAGATATTTTGGGTTTGCTAGTATCACAGTTTGAAAAACTCTTAATCTACACTTTTATTTGCATTATGGTTAGAAAAATCCTTTTCAACAGCTAAATTATTATACTCCTGATTGTCAACATTCCTACAAATCAGGGGGGTGTACTGGCTGGTGAGCCAATTGTTAAATTTTTAGCATCAGCATTTAACACCTTGGAAATTGGTAAATATTATATTAATCAGGGCTTGATTTGTGTCGATTATCTAGATTTAAGAAAGTAATGGAGAAAATGTTAGTAATCCAGATCAAAATTAAAAGTTTATCTTGCTTTTTTTTGTTTTTGAAAGCCAGTTGATAAATATTACCAGTACTTCCTTGTTACTTATCATCCTTGGAGGTCTGCTTTGCAAAACAATAGAAGAGTTACGCATAAGTGTGGTAATAAAATATTCCTTTCAGTCCCCATAACATCCACAGGCTAGCCTGAATCCATGCAAGAGAAAAGACTAGAAATATTGAGGAAACCCCAACAAATCTTTTTCCTACTTCCCCCATCCCAAATCCCTGCACTTTGAAGCTTTTGACCTTTGCTCCACCTCCTCTCAGAAACCAAATTGTGGTGTTCTCTACACTACTCTGTTTTCTTAAATGTATACTGAAATGACACATGTGACTTCTCATGACTCATCTAGTCCCAATTGTTTCTTCTGGGTGGTCATATAGGGCTTCTAACTAATCAGGCTTCTATAACCATTCAGCTTCTCTTCTGATGAGTCTGATAAGCTTTTGCAAACATTTGTTAAACAAGGGGCTCCAGATGTTGCTGAATCAACAAAACTGCCATGTAAATAAATTAAATAAAATTTCATCGTAAATGGAAATAATTACTGATAGTTCTAACATATTGATTCACAAATTAATACAAATCCAAATAAATAAAATGCACACAAATGTATTTATTTATGTACAAGTTTTATTAGCCCTACTAGATAATGAACAAGGGTAGCTGGGTGGAACAATGCCAGTCTAGAGTCAGGAAATCTCATCTTCCTGAGTTCAAATCTGACCTCAGACATGCACTAGCTGTGTGACTTTGGGCAGGTCACTTAATCCTTTTTGCCCTAGTATCCTCATCTGGAAAATGAGCTGGAGAAGGAAATAGCAAAACATTCCAGTATTTTTGTTAATACAATTCTAAATGGAATCAAGAAAAATTGGACATGATTGAAATAATTGAGTCAAGAAGAGTTGGATGTCAAGAATGGAGTCACAAAGAGTTAGACATGACTGAAAGAACCAAACAATAAAATAAAAAAACTCATCAAGGATAGGGACTTTGTCTTTATTCATCTTGGTGTTTTGTTTTGTTTTTTCCCAATGCCCAACAAAGTACCCTGTATTTACTGCTTTAAAAATATTGTTTGAATAAAGAGGTAAATGAATGAAACCTTAAAGTCAAAAGTGATAATATGCTGTCTTCTACTTTGTAAAATCATGCTACTGATGACTAATCAGCCAGAGGGCACAGGCTTTTGGTTGCTTTCCCAATGTTGTGAGTGTATCAATGTGATGAAAAGCTCCTTGAGATGTCTGTCACTAAGGTGGGATCACCCTGGGGCTGAGAAAACCAAGATTACCTATGCACCAGGGAACTAAATGTAGGGCCTTGGTTTCCCTAGAATAGCACTCTTGCCAAACCACGCCATGGTTAGAGTTATAGCCTCATATCTTCATCTGTCAAATTCTGAGTATCCAGATTGCCAAAAAGTCCATGACTCCAGAATCGCAGCACTACATCAAGTTGTGTCTGTAAAATTATCTAAGCAAAAATAAAACAAAAATCTAGGAGAAAAAAAAGGAGACAACACAGAAGACTCTTTAACACAAACTAGGAGTGCTTGAGGGACCTTCAGATAGATGCAGCTGTTGCCTGGCCCCAAAGAAAGTAGATGTGGCAACCCAATAAGCTTTCAATAACTGATTGGACAAATTTCTAATTAAAACCATTTCCCCCTGGCTGGCTTCTCAGTATGTGTAGTGTAGTAGTAAGAATATTGCCAAAGTACCTGGCTTTGAAGTCCAGCTTTGCCAATCATTACTTTCTGTCTCTGGAAAAGTAAGCTTTCTGAGCTTTTCAGTTTCCTCATCTGTAAAGTTGAATGACCTATGTGTTTCAATCCTCAGACTAGTGGGGTGAGGCAGGAAGAAAGAAAAGGAGCTGAGCTAGGCTCATTCCTTTCTTACAATAAATAGCTCCCAGAGTTGCTTTATCTATTCAGGCTCAATCTGGAGATGTACATCTTGTCTTCCTGGCAAGCTCCCAGATGAGTCCTTTTAAAAGAATCCAGGGTTAATCTGCAAATCCATCTATAGGACACACTGGGAGCTGGAGAAAAGCCTGTTTCCTTTCCTCGAAACAGGAAAACATCAAATCTCTTGCAGGTCCAAATTCATATTCTATGACTATGACAATTTCAGTAACACTGAGTGGGGAAAAACACAACTCCAAACCCAAAGTCCACCAAACTCTATCAAGAATTAAAAAACTGTCTGATTTTTATTAAATCTGGAAAAGAGAAGGTATAGAGGTGGAGGTGAGGGTAAGAGCTAAGCAGAGGGCAAAGGGAAGGAGCATAAATACCTTATCTTCAATTCCCAAGAAAAGGTATTATTTAGGAAAAGGAGGGTTAGATTTGCTTAGCTTAGTTGTAAGGGATATATCTGAGAAAAAAGGAGCAGGTGGAAATTGTAGACAGATACATTGAGACTTCAAATAAGGAAAGACTTCCAAACTTGAAAGTGATCCAAAAATGAAATGGGCTAACTAGGAAAATTCCCCTCACTAGATATTTTCAAGCAATATGTGCCTAATTCCATCTGATTTATTTCACTATCGTGTGTGCTCCATGTTTCTTTACATTAGATTTTGATATTCTGAATCTTCTGAAAGTCTTCATTACTACAGTCCTGTAGCCCCTTTCAAAAAGCCATGATTGATTTTGGGCAGAGAGGGTTTTGTTGGTAACTTGTAGGTAACTTAAATGGGCTCTAGGGAATTAAACTGTATAATTAAATGCATTAAATAAAGGGTTCTTTTTGTTTCTTTTATAAATTATACTCATCTGTTTGTTCAAATGCCCACATGCCAGTTTCTCCAGAGGACCTGACCACTAAGGAGTTGTGCTCTTCCTTTCACAGAGACTCAAACAGAGAATCTGGCACCAGGTATATAAGTTTATGATGGGCATTGGTGGACTTTGGGTCATAATAAATGCATTAAACTCAGTCATTTGGAATGTTTTCCTCTGTAATAGATATATAAAAAGATAACCCTCCCCAGATACTGAGTAATTGACTTGCTGTAGGTAGGAAGTCATCTTCCTTTCACTTGCGGGCAAGATCACATTTATAAAAGGAAACATTTTACAAAGCATGACAGATTGGTGAACAAATCAAATATAGAGAATACCACACAGAGACTCCATTGTTGGTGAGTTTTTAGTTAAATCAGACTCTTCATGATCCCACTTATGGTTTTCTCGGCCAAGATACTGGGGCAGTTTGCCATTTCCTTCTCCAGCTTATTTTACCCATGAGGAAACTGAGGCAAACAGGATTAAGTGACTTGTCCAGCATCACACAGCCATTAAGTGTCAGGTCACATTTGAACTCATGATGAGTCTTCCTGACTCCAAACCCAGCATTCTATTCATGTCACCAAAAATGCTCATTTTAATTTTTTCCGAGGACCCTTGGATACTTCAAATCATAGAAAGAAAATGAGAACAGAAAGAAGACATCTGCTAATTATCTACTATTCATTATCTTTTTGCTGAAAATATTCAACCTTCTTTCTAACTTCTCTTATTCTGTCAAGGATGACATCCTCCTTCCCAGGTTCCCAATCTTTGAATAATCCTCAGCACCATCCTTTCCTCCCTCCCTCCCCTTCTTATTCTGTCATTTGCAGAGTCCTGGAAGATTCTACTTTCACAAACCTCTCACCACTGTCTCCTTTTGTCCAAATCACCCAGGCATCACCCAAATTCAAACCATCATCATCTCTCAGAAGTAATGTTTCAACAGCATGTATCTCTAGAACCCCACATTACACCTGGCACATTAATCAACCAGGAAGAATGATTTTTCACTTGGTTGGGCAGTATGGCACAAGGGGAAACATGTTTCTGTGGCACTCCAACAGGTTTGAGATCTTTGGATCTGGGCATTCTCTCTGATGACATAAACGTCATTCTCCACATATTCCCATTAATCCAGTGTCAAGGTTTCCCCACCCCATGGGGTTTGTTTTCTTCGAATTATTAGAGGCATGGAAGTTGTCCCACCTCTCGTTTGCAATGGCTCATCTTATTCATTGCTACATCTCCTTGACACCGTTCTTGATGTGGATTTCCTGCCAGTGTTGTGCCCATTCAGAATGTGTTGCTCCAGCATCTTTCGGAAGATCCTTAGCTTCAGATGTCTGAAGACTATAGTGTTCTAGTGCTCCCATAGAGGTCCACATAAAAAAAACAAACCGAAGAGTTCTGTATGAAAGGGGAGTTGAGATCCTCAAAAGAACTTTGCTATTTCCCACAGGGTAGTGGTGATGAGTCCTGAATGAAAATGGTGACCATGTTGGTAGAGACAAAGGAGATAGGATAGACATGAAAGATGTCGTGCATGCTTTAGAACTGACAAAAATTTGGCAAATCATTGTAAGTGATGGAGTGGATAAAGTGCTGGGCTTGCAGTTAGGGAGAACTGAGTTCAAATATGAATTTAGACACATTACCTATGGGAGTCCAGGTAAGTCACTTAATACTTGTTTGCCTCAATTTTATCATCTTTAAAATGAAGATAAATATTAGCTATTGTTATTATAATGTATGGAAGGACAATAAGGACCCAAAGTCACTGAAATTGTGACCTGGGCAGGGCTTCTTAAAATTTCCCCACTCACAATTCTTTTTCACCAAGAAATTTTTACATGACCTCAGATATATAAAATAGGTATACAAATCAAACACTGATAATAAATTATAATTCTATAATCCCCACATCCCATATAGTTAGAAACCCACAGTTTAAGAAGTTTTGACCCTAAATGGCCACAAGAATTACAGTACTCTTTACAGAAAAGGGCAAGTTCAGAAAAAGGGTGGATTTAGGACAAAAAAAACCTACCAAAACTTTGAGATTTGTGATGTGTCTTGGTAATACTCTTAAAGTGATGCTTACAAAGTACACATTCCTCCCCCCCAAAAAAGGAGGGCAAGCTCTTTATTTCCTGGTCACTGTCCTGAGATACAAGCCTCTAAATAATACCACTCACAGTCATGGTTATCTGGGGATGGATGGGGACAAAGAGTGAGGAGTTAAGAGAGGGGAGGAATCTCCCAATGGTACTTGTGCAGGGGCTGATATAGAGGCCTGGTCCCAATTTGATTATTACTTCCCTAAGAGGCTGATGTCTAATGAAGACAAAAGAAAAAAAGCTTAAATAGCAGCAAGAAGATGGGGAGGTGGAATATATATATATTGGGTGAGGTTCAGGTACTGTTGTGTAGGAGACAAACCATACTCCCCAAGAATAAGTGTGCCTCAATTTTTAGATTGATACGTATTCCTTGAAGTTATATGATAACTACCACTTTGGAGACCACTGCTATATAAGATTAATAAATCAATAAGTATTCATTAAGTACTTTCCAGGTATCAACTACTCTGCTACTTAGAGTATATAATACATAAAAAGCAAAACAATTCCTATTTTCAAGGAGCTTATATTCTAACAGTCCAATTCAATGGACACAGTTCAATCTAAATACTTGGGGAAAAAAAAAAAAAGAACTAAAGAAAATGTTCAGTTTCATCACCTATAAGATAAAGAGGTAGATGAATGCATGGAGAACCTCATGGGCTTTATCTTATTGTGAAATTGGTTACCAATTATTATCAACTTGGTGATGAAGAAAAGGGAGCATTAGTTTTAATTAGAGTCTGAGGCAGGAAAAAGGGACAGTTTAATGTAACACCTGTTATTCATCTCAATTCAACACTGGAGAAATGAATGACTCAAACAACTAATCTAATATCATTTTGAAGTCTTGAGAGAGTGATGGATCTGATGCTGCCTTTAGCATCTGCATTGTAGTCTTTGGGATCTTCCGGAATAACTGCAATTTGCCTGCAAATAAATAATATCTGATTAGTCTTCAAAAATCAAACAATTTTTATCTTTTCTACCAATAAATGATTATTTTCTGGCTAAAAATTACAAATATACAACTCTGAAGTTGTTAGGGGTGGAGAAGAAAAATGTCTTATGAATTTTTGGAATTCAGAATAAAGTATTTGGTTGAATTTTTTTTTGGTGATGGGAGTTGATCTATTAAGAAAAAGAGAACTATTATTTTAGGTCAAGTAAGAAAAGGTGTCTGAGGTGTCTAAGAAAGCAGAGGATAAAAGACTAGGTCAGGAAACTTAAAAGGAGAGGAGAGATTAGTAAACTTGAATGCTACCTAGACTATGTCATACATACTTCATAAGATCTAGATGAGAAGTAGGAGTTCAACAACTGAAAGATGATTGAAGAAACTATGAATGCAATGAAATGCTATTGAGCCAAAAAAAAAAAAAAATGAAGAAGTCAGAAAAACTTGGGAAATTTCAAATTATCTGATGTTGTGAAGCCAGAACCAGAAGAGCAATTTATATTCTGACCCACAATAATCTGAAGGAAAAAATAAAACTGAACAATTTCATAATTTTTTTGGGGGGGGGAAAGGGGGAAGAAGGCAATTAGGGTTAAGTAGCTTGCCTAGGGTCACAAATCTAAGTATTAAGTGTCTAAGGCCAGATTTGAAATCAGTTCCTTCTGATTTCAGGACTAATGCTCTATTCATTGCACCATGAAGCTATGCAACAACTTCATAATTCTAATTGTGACCACCAATCATGACATCAAAGGACTAATACTGAATGAACACCAACCTCTGCAAAGGAGCAAGGAAAGATATATTCTCATAGGTCTTACTCAAGGCCAAGCTTGGTCTTTAGTTCCAGAGAACTGGATTTCATTTATTCTGTGGGTGTTATTTCTTGCATTTATATTGCTAAAGTCATTATGTATAATGTTTTCCTAACTCTATTTACTTTAGTTTGCATCAAAGATATCTGATGCAAAGATTTTTCCCAGTTCATTGCTTCCTTTCTTTTCCTAAGTGAATTAAATATACTTGTACAAAAGTTTTTTTAATCTCGCATACTTAAAATTATCCACTGTGTTTGCAATTGTTTCTTTAGTTGAAAAATCATTCTCTTTTGATTTTGTTTAGTATTTTTTTTTTAAATCATGTCTGATTTTTCATGACCCTCCCCCCATTTGAGGTTTTCTTGGCACTGGAATGGTTTGCCATTTCCTTCTTTGGCTCATTTTACACCTGAGGAAATTTAGAAAAACAGGGTTAAGTGACTTTCTCAGGATCTGGGGCCAGATAGGAAACTAGGAAAATGAATATGACTCCAGTTTTAGCACTCTCTGCACCATGGTGCCACCTAGCTGCACACATTCATTCTCAATCATACCTATAAAGGTAGGTATGACCTCTTCTAATTTTTAATTTGTGTTACATAGAGTAAAATATCTGCATAAGGCTAAAAGCATATCAGTTTTCTCAGTAGTTCTGGTTAGAGAGTTTTTCTAGATATCTGACTTTAGTAAACATTAGGTTACTCAGTTCAACTTCTGATTCTTCCTTATATTGTATTTCATCATTCTACTTTCTATTTTTTTAATATGTACTAAATAGTTTTGATGTTTGCTACTTTATATAATCAGAGATCTAAAAGTACTATTCCTTTTCATTACTACATCCACCATCTTCCCGTAATATTCTAGATTTTTAGTTCTTCCAAATGAATTGTTATTTTACCTATTCTGCTAAGTATTCCTTTGGTAGTGATGCTCAATCTATAAGTTAACTTTGGTAGTATTATCATTTTTATTATATTGCCATACAAGCACTGAATATTTCTCCAGCTATTAAAATTGTTCTTTATTTATTTATGGAATGTTCATAATCAAATCCACACAATGTGCTCTGCTAACTGGATTTTGTTATTACCATAAAGAAATACTACGATTTTTGTGGTTTTTATCTTGGAGTCTGCAACCTCACTAAAGTTATTAATTGCATCTATTAGTATCTTTACTAATTTTGTAGGATTTTCTAAATAAGCAATGTCATCAACAAATAGTTTTGTCTTTCCTTTTCCCATGCCCTTTCCTGTGCTCTTTCATGCCTTTAATTTTGTCATCTTCTTAGTGGTAGTGCTAGCATTTCCTTAACTATTTTCAGTCGTTTTTCAGTTGTTTCTGACTCTCTGTGATCCCATTTAGAGTATTCTTGATGGAGATAAGGAAGTGGTTTTCTATTTCCTTCTCTACTCATTTTATAAATGAGGAAACTGAGGCAGCTGGGTTGAGTGACTTGTCCAGGGTCACATGACTAAGAAGTGTCTGAGGCCAGATTTGAACTTAGGAAGATAAGTCTTTCTGATTCCAGGCCCAGTGCTCTATCCAACATGTCATCCACATGCTCAATTAGCTTTTATTATGGCTTAGCTAGGTTCAGACTAGTCCTCAGCTACAAAAAGAATTGTAATCCCAGTCTTCTCAGACAGCTGTCACTGATCATAAATAGAGCCTGTGGGAGGGAGGGTAGATAACTATCACAAATGCCTACTAATAATGGGTCCATAGCCTTCTCTCCTTTTAGAAAGCCACATTGGTCCCTATTAGAAGTATACATGCAGTAACCTGATGGCCTTTAGTTTTCCTCATCTATAAAATGAGCTGGAAAAGGAAATAGCAAAATATTCCAGTATCTCTGCCAAGAAAACCTCATATGGGGCCCAAAGAGTCAGACAGGACTAAAAAAGACTGATCAACACCTAAAACTGGGCAATACACATATTGAATTTGAAGTCTTATCTTCATATGAATTACACTCTAGTCTCATGGCCTCCAATCTTTTTCATTTTATATCACACAGTAATCAGATATACATAAAAATTGTGGAAAACATTAGCCTATACAAATAAATGGGATGATCAATTGATAAGGATTTGCCTTAACATGCCAAAAATTTTATTTTCACAAATTTGCTTACTCGTTTTGAGAGTTCCCAGAAGACACTTGTAGACTATCCTATGATTCACCAGCTTATTCAAGAAAGCATGATAGCACAGCCATCTTGCTGCTTCAAAAGGAAAAGGACCTGAGGCTCCTCTGGCACCCAGTGTAACTCCTGGAGACACAAAAATGAGTTCAGGACTGCATAACCCCAATTTCAATATATTCCAAGCATTTCCTACAGATATGCAACTTCCCTTCTATATACAAAGGGAGAGAATTCATGCTAATAAAAGCACAAGTAATAATTATTTATAGCTCACATTTCTTTTTTATTTAAAGAAATATTAAAACTAAAGTGATAGTAGCAACATCATCTTGCTGGTCTGCATGTCTGATAAGTGAAGAGCAGGTTAACCTTGAAGAAGATATTACTGCTTTTTTTTTTTTTTTTTTTTTTATTTTACAACTTTTCATATATAAAATATATGTATGGGTAATTTTTCAACATTGACTCTTGCAAAAATTTCTGTTTCAACTTTTCTCCTCCTTCCCTCTACTCCCTCCCCTAGTTGGCAGGTAGTCCCATACATTTAAATATGTTAAAGTATATGTTAAATACAATATATGTATACGTATTTATATAGTTATCTTGTTGCACAAGGAAGATCAGATTTAGAAAACAGGTAAAAATAACCTGAGAAGAAAAAACAAAAATGCAAGCAAACAATAAGAAAGTGGGAATGTTATGTTGTGGTCCAGACTCATTTCCCAGTATTCTTTTTCTGGGTGTGGCTAGTTCTGTTCATTACAGATCAACTGGAACTGCAAATCATATACTCTTATGCAGTGCTTTTAATACTTTAGGTAACATATGCATAAAAGGAACAGCTTCAGTCAGAGTTTCTCAAATATTACTATCTAAAAGGGAAATGACAAGCTGAAAGAAATAATAATTATTTTGGCAAAAAAATAAATCTAAGAATCAAAGAAATGGGAGAAACTATCCTGTTGGCGGAAGGTCATTTGAATCTTGGCCCTTTATTAAAAAGGAAGGCTAAAGGGAAAAGTCAAGCTTGGGGGGTGTAGTACCTCTTCTTAACAACCCTATTTAGATTTATTGCAAGATATTTCTCATTACAACAGAATGAGTAATGGAAAACTTAGTATGTTACACTACCTACTGATAAAGTTACAAAGAATGTTTACGGTATGATTTCAAGAATCTGTCTCTCCTGTCACTTCACAATTGCAAATCTGTGTGTTTATATGCTTTTTATTTTCCTGAATCATCATGGATATCTACTAGCTTAAGTAATAAACATCAATTCACTTTGCAAAATGGAAGACAATGATAATAAAAGATCTTCTCTCCTTTCCCATTCCCTCCTATCCCCTTTTGTTTTTCTTAGTCATGTGTTTATCAAGAACATATGGACTTTGAGAATTAGAAGAGACCTTAAGAGATCATCTAATATTTTACAGATGAGAAAACGGACCTAGAAAGGTAAAGTGATTTCCTAACATGTCACCGGCAAAGTAGAACTGGCATGTGGGTCTCCTAACATTCAGTATTATTATTGCACAATTTCAGCATATTTATTTTCTTGTTCTGGGATTAGATCATACACTTACTAGAAATGATAACATTTGCATTATTATTATTATTCATATTTTTCATTTGTATTATACCATTTCTACAAGGTACATTAGTTAAAAGCTTGCATTAATGCTATGATTTATCTTCACAACAATATTGGGAGATAGGTCCTATTATCATCCCTATTTTGCAGATGAGAAAATTGAAGCAAAGGTTAGGTGGCTTGCCCAGGGTCACAAAGCCAAGAAGTATATGAGATCCTATCTGAAATCAGGTCTTCCTGACTCTAGATCCTTCTCTTTGTCCACTTTGTTAGCTGACAGCAATTTTTAGAAAGTGTACCGCTTGATAAACACATAACTGAGAAAAATTAAAAAAAAAAACATGAAAAATTGAATATAGATATATAACAGTGAAGAAGAATTACCAAATTATGATCAGTCTATAGTTTAAACAAAAACAGAGCTCTGTTCAGCCAATATATTAAATTTGTTCATGGCTACCAGTAGTGAGTATGAAAGGAAACCATCTTGGATTTGACAGTACCACATCTGAATTTTATAAATCCTGCATTCCACACCAGGCAATGAATTAATACACCAATGTCTGCCCCAAGGCCTAAAACATTATTAGTTCAAGAAAGTGAGTTACTTTTTTAAATCCATATGTCAAAAAAACAAAAATGAAAAGTTGTTTTCCTTCTTCCCAATACTCAAGCCTAACAAAATCAAATTCATCACAATAACCTGTAATAATAGCCCAGGACAAATAACACCTGACTTCACCTGAACATACCTGGATTCTTGGCTTTCAGAATGGAATAGCAACAGGATGCAATGTCTGAAATGACTGAGAGAAAAAAACCAGGATTTTTTCTGACTTGCTGATTAAATGGTAGCTTAAGAACACATGCATGAAACCTAAGGAGAATTGATAAAGATATGTAAGTCAAGTGTCCCATGCATTATGAAAACACAAAATCCCTCTTATGTCTAACTTTCTGTGCCAGAGAACACACACACCATGAAAGGAGATATCTCTCATCTGCTTGGAGCTACTGATGGGTCAAGTTGTATGTTCTCAGTGTTTTAGTGTTAAGAGGTAAAACAAGGGTCCCACTGTGTTTTTCTGTCCATCAGGAGTCAAGGCAGAAGCCCTTCAAGGCTGGAGGAGCACTGTCCTTGGGTTCCCCTTTACATGACACTGTGGTTAGAGTCTCTCTGACATTCTCTCCCTCTTCCCCGCAACTACCCATGTGCAGTAGTTACCACCTCATCTCCTCCCTTCCAAAACCTCTCCAAAGAGGAGAGGACATAGGAGAGCCAATGGGAGAACAACAAGGATGGAGGTATAATATGGAAGAAGAACAAGGAGCCGAGATTCTGGCCTTGGGTTGAATTATGCACATAGACAGACATATACAATCAACCCATTTGGGTCAGATACACACACACACACACACACACACACACACACCCGTCCATGTGGGGCAGAGAGAGACCCACTGGAGTCATTTCAGTCAGGATGATTTTGGCTGCAAAAACATCCTGAAAGTACCAATTAGTGTGAAGTTCAACAGCAAAAGCACCCCTAAGTTATAGTTTGTCACTACACTACACTACACTACCTACAATGAACTCAAGGTTTTTTTTACCGAAAAGTAGATACCCAAGGCAGTTTTTAAAGGCAAGGTAGGGAGCGGGAGGGGGGGGAGGAGAGAAGAGAGGAGATTGCCAGCTTCTTTGTACAAGGTTCTGTAATACTCTAAGTGATAAGATTTTAAGTAGATAACTGCTTTTAGCTAGTTTCTCTTTACCTGCCTCTCCTCTTTGTCCTTTCTCTAAAAGGAAACATTAACCAATGATCAAAATACTTTCACAGAACATGCTTCACTTGTTCAGCTATAAAGTCATCAAAAAGTTAGTTATCTGCAGTCAAACTCCACCTAACATGGAATAAATCTGGGCTAGGAAAATGTGCAGGTCAATGTCCAATCTACTGGTCAAAGGCTGAGTTAGGAAAATGATCAGGTTAATAAATGATGTTTCTTGGCTTTACTACAAGAGTAAAATGCTGTTTCACTATGGAAAGATTCTTCTAATCATAAATTCAGAAGATAAAGTCCAGAGAAAATCTAATCATAGTTCCTACTTGCCCCCATCTGTCAATCACTGTTGTTACAATAAAAAAGAAATGGATTCTCTTTTGCCTTTTAACTCACAGGGTTAAAGTTCACCTACTATACCTGCCTTCTGAGCAACAAAGCAGAGCACTGGGATGCCTCAGGAAGTTTGAAGGTGAAGGTGAAGGTTCAGTTGTTGAAGATGAGGAAGAAATGTTAGCTTTCTGATATGATCTATATCTAAACTTCTAATTTAGCTCCAAACTGAAAAATTTAGTAAATTCACTTCATCCATTACTTCAATAAAAAGAATGCAGTATTCTCAGAATGAACAATATACTATACTTCAGATCTTTGCCAAGTATGCCTCAAAGTATGCACATATAGTGTATATTAACAATATCATTCCGAAATAATTTGTCAGAGAATTTAACATATTAATAAGAGGGGCAGCTAGGCGGCGCAGTGGATAGAACACCAGCCCTGAATTCAGGAGGAACCGAGTTCAAATCTGGTCTCAGACACTTAACACTTCCTAGCTGTGTGACCCTGGGCAAGTCACTTAACCTCAGCCTCAAAAAAAAAAAACCAACATATTAATAAGAATGACAATGATTAGAAAAAATTTATTATTTCTGTGGGCTTATATTAATTCAAAATCAAATAAATGGACCTCAGTTAATGAAAGAATTTTAGAATGCTGAGAGCCTTTAAGACTAGAAGGGCTAAGCATGTCAGGTGATGCAAAAATGTCTTAAATTTTACTTTGAAATAAAATTTTTTTAGCTTATTTAGATTCTATTTATAGATTAAAAAAAGATAAAGCACTACCTCAATCGATGCAGCTTGATCCTTTAAGATATTCTTAAATTTGTTCTGTATTATGTGTGTATATATATATATGCATAGTTATTATGATCCTTATGTCAATTAATTAAGCATTACTAATTCCTATTTTTATGGTATTGCTTTATTTAAAAAAAAAAATTCCTCTACTTACAAGTAAAACTTTATCTAAAGCACTATCCAAGGAGATTATTTTCTACCTAGGCCTGTTGGGTTTTTTTTTCTTTTTTAATGCTATGGAATTAAAAATGGGCACATTTTATTGAAGAACTTAATTCTTCCTCCTCCTCTTCCTCCTGTTAGTATGTTCAGTTGTTAATTAGTTCCACACATTTGGCCATTAGGGTTCTTACATTTCCTAGTTTCATTTTTATAACATAATACCACAATTTTTCTTTCTTTCATTCCCTAGCCAGTTGATATACATGTCTAGCCCCATGTACCATAATCCTAATTTCACGACCATATCTATGCCATGGGCAAAGAATTGCAAGAATACAGTAGGCAGAAGTATATAGCTTCTGAATACAGATTCAGGCTATAAAGAAAATAGGCATTTACAAGAAAGAATATACTACCAATAACCAATAGAAAAGACTCCTGTTACTTGGGGGAAAAAGGTCTCCTCCATTTATGATTGTTTTTGTTTTTTTTTTTTCAGAAAAGATTGTACTTTACCACAGTAACGAAGAAGCAATGTTATGAAAATAGCTGTTGAAAGCAATCTTAGAGAATCTCCTAGTTTTGTGGCATATACCTCCCCCTTGTGGGGTAAGGCAGTAATGGGACTCATTACAGAAGATGCTGACATACCTGTAGGCCTGTAGCAAAAAGATCTTGTAAATGTTTATGTAGACAGTTTGAAGACAATTCACCTGGTCAGAAAGAAAAGGACCAAAAAGGCATAAAATTTACAGAAATTCATTCTTCTCTATCAATCATCATGAAGTAGGATAAAAGGAAATTTTTAACAAAGGAAAATCCAAAGTCTACAATCACACTTGGGGACCCCAGAAATTTACTATTCTCTCTCTAATGATCCTTTTAAGGACTTCTAGATTTTCAAGTTTGCCCCATAGCTGAAACCTCCAAAATGTACAAATGGTGTGTAATTTACTTGACTGTCTTGATTCTCTGAGCTTCAGAGTATTTAGCATATAACCAAGTATTTAATCAGTGTTTTTTAATTCATTGTTTATTACACCACATACAGCCAGCTTTTTTTATCTGCTTATTCACTTCCATAAATTATCAGATTTCTTTAGGAAGGCAGGAAGTTTAAGTGTTCCATCTAGGTGTCTCTTAACCCCTGGGAAAAGGGACAGAGCAAGAGCCTGCCCCTCCTCCTTCTGTTACCATCTTTCTCCCTCTCTCCATTTTTGCATCTCCCTTTCTTCCTTACTTTTCACCTCACCCAAGGCTTGGGTTGAGAACTGCTAAGAATCACAACTGAGCCCACCTAAGCTTTCACCTCCCTCTCCCCACAAAATCCCATTCCAGTCACTGCCAAAGTGGAGAGGGGACAATTCTTTATGATTGTGAAGCACTTAAGTGAAGAGATGACTGATGAGCAGGAGCCTGATGCTTCTGGGACTCTCCTTTTCATTATCTTGTAAACCTTAGGGATAATCAAAGCAGAGGAGCTGGGGAACCTTGAGGTAACTGCAGATGGTTTCCTGGCTGACCTAATAAGCCTTCGGTTCTGGCTTCTATTTAGAGGCTGGGGTACACAGTGGCAGAAGGTACTTAGTGGGGCTTCATTTCAACTCTACAGGAAAAGCATGAGTCTACAGGACTTGAGGAATAAGCACTAAGGTCCAAAGTCAAGGCAGATGAGAAAAAGGGATCATTTAGAACAAATTGGAGGCCCACTCCTCCTCTTCACACCCCAATCCCTCCTCACAAAGTTGCCTAATGCTCCTTTTCTCTGTCCTTGGCGGTTTCTCCTGCTGAGGCTGCTGCTACTACTACTATTCAAGAAATTCTATACTGAAAACCTCCTCTGCTCCCCAATTCCAGGATGGGAAAATGTTTAACAAAATTATTTTTTGATGACTTTTGCCTATTCCCTACTGTTGCACTTTCTGATGCTCTCTTCACTATCCCTTCCTACCCGTCATTTAATCAATACTTGGAAATTCTTCCCTATTCCATTAGGCATATCTTGGATATATTTAACACCAGTACTGTACACAGGTCTTTATATATTTAACTTATTTATTTGCTAGAGTAGAAGACCATTGTTAACTTCTATCCAGTAGGCTTAGTGTATTAGATCTTACAGAACCTGGCTGTAATATTATAATTGTAATGGCTACAAGTGATGAAGCGTAAGAATAAAGATGATAATCAGGTGAACAATGAAATTTGCTTATCTATAGATTTAAACTAAAATTTACCACTAAAAACTAGCTACTTAACTGGATAAAGAACTCTTCTAATTTAATAACTCTTTCAAGGGAGGGGGTAGAGGGAAGGAGGGGAAAATTCGGAACAGGAGGTAATACAAAGGATAATGTTGTAAAAAATTACCTATGCATAGGTACTGTCAAAAAAATGTTATAATTATAAAAATTTTTAAAAAATTAAAAAAATGAAAAATACTGTCCCTTCCTCAAAAAAAAAAACAAAAACAAAAACAAAACCAAAAAACTATTTCTAGATATCCTTTCACATTCAGCAATAAAAAAGAGCAGTATTATTATCTCTCTCTGCCGGCACAGAGGCAAAAGAAGTCTAAGTCATAAGGAATAAACAGCAGAGGTAGAATTCACATTCTTAGACAACTCAGTGGATAGACCAGTGGGCATAGAGCCAGGAAGACTTGTGTTCAAATCCAGCCTCAGACCCTTACTAGTATGAGACCTGGGCAAATCACTTAACACTGTTTGTCTCAGTTTCCTCATTTGTAAAATGAGCTGAAGAAGGAAATGGCAAACCATTCTGGCATCTTTGCCTAGAAAACGCCAAATGGGGTCATGAAAAGTCATATATACCTGAAATGATAGAATAAAATTCACATTCTCAGGCCTTAAATATATATTTTAATTGCTACAAACGATCCACTAAATCACAAACACCAAGTCACCCAAAGTTCAAAACACAGGATGCTGCCTTGCTTTGGAAGCCTGAAATTTATTTCAAGAAAGACCATGGTTACCTGGTGGAAATCATCATCTGGAAATGAAAGGGCTCACCTGTAAATCCAGAAATAAACCATGACACTTCATCCTGAGCACTGCAACCAGTTTGTTCCGCATATTCCTTCCTGCTTTGACGCTGTGGTCAAAGGAAAGGCTGGTTCTAATGGAAGTACGGGAATAGCTGGAAGAGAAAAAAGAAGGCCCAGGTTAGGTTGCTCACTGTCCCTAGCTGGCTGAGCCATCATCCAAGGAAGCAACTCTTGGGTAGAGGGATCAGCCACTGCCAGGCACAGAGCAGCCAGGGACCTTGGAAGACACCAGAAGTGGCAAATCAAACTAGCAACCACCTCTACCACCATCCTGCTCAGAAACCAATAGAGGCAGCCTTGGACCCTGAATCCAAAAGCTTGGGGGAATAGCAGCTCTCCAGTCATCTTCCTGGGAAGCAGACACTAGGAGATGCAGCTTGGAGACTGCCACCCCTACTGAAGACCTAGAAAAGAAAATTCTCATCATCAAAGTCTTTGATTTTATCACATGGTATACCATAAAAAACTGATAGAATTGCCTGGAATCTGATATTCCGAAAGGCAAAAGAACTTGGAATGCAACCAAGAATAAACTACCCATCTAAGCTGAGCATTTTCTTCCATGGAAGAAGATGGACATTTAATGAACCAGATGAATTTCATTTGTTTCTAAGGAAAAAACCAGATCTAAACAAAAAATTTGATCTCCAATCATAGGACTCAAAAGAAGCAGAAAAAGGTAAAAGGATCTCTTGAGAACTGTATTTCTGTTGTGGACATACATAAAGTCCACATGTATAATCTGAGATAACATTAAAAAAAAAGGGAAATAGAAATGGAAAGGGGATAGTGTCAGAAAAAGGGAAAAGGGAAGATAAAGAGAGGGAAACTACATCCTACGAAGAGGCAAAGAAAACCTATCATATCTGAGGGAAGTTAGAGAGGGGGAGGAACATTGTGTGAATCTTACTGTCATCAGAGCTGGCTCAAAGAGAAAATAATTGACATATTTGTTTTACAGAGAATTCTCTCACCTCATTAAAAAGTGGGAGAGAAAAAGGGAAAAGGAAAAGAGTAATAAGGGAAGGGTACAAAAAAAGGAGAAGGGATTTAAAAGGAGGGGGGAGGGATACTAAAGAGAGAGGGTTGTGTGACACAAGTGGGGCCAATAAGTGTAATACTGGGGTAGGGATTCGGGGGGGAGGGGGGGGCAAGGGAAAAAAAAGCATAATCCAGGCATATTATAATGGCAAGAAATATAGAATTAGTAATTTTAACTGTAAATGTGAATGGGATGAACTCTCCCATAAAACGGAGACAGATAGCAGACTGAATCAAAAGTCAGAACCCTACATACAATATGTTGTTTACAGGAAACACATTTAAAGCAGGAAGATACATACAGAGTAAAGGTAAAAGTCTGGAACAGAATCTATTATGCTTCAGGTGAAGTCAAAAAAGCAGGGGTAGCCATTCTTATCTCAGATCAAGCAAAAGCAAAAATTGATCTAATTAAAAGAGATAAGAAAGGAAACTGTATCCTGCTAAAGGGTAGCATAGACAATGAAGCAATATCAATACTAAACATACATGCACCAAATGGTATAGCATCTAACTTCCTAAAGGAGAAGTTAAGAGAGTTGCAAGAAGAAATAGACAGAAAAACTATAATAGTGGGAGATCTCAACCTTGAACTCTCAGAATTAAATAAATCAAAGCACAAAACAAATAAGAAAGAAATTAAAGAGGTAAATGGAATATTAGAAAAATTAGGTATGATAGATCTTTGGAGAAAACTGAATGGTGATAGAAAGGAGTATACTTTCTTCTCAGCAGTTCATGGAACCTATACAAAAATTAACCATATATTAGGACATAAAGATGTCAAAATTAAATTTAGGAAGGCAGAAATAGTAAATGCTTTCTTTTCAGATCACGATGCAATAAAAACTACATTCAACAAAAAGTTAGGGGTAAATAGACCAAAAAGTAGTTGGAAACTAAATAATCTCATCTTAAAGAATGATTGGGTGAAACAGCAAATTACAGACACAATTAATTTCACTCAAGATAATGACAACGATGAGACATCATACCAAAATTTGTGGGATGCAGCTAAAGCAGTAATAAGAGGAAATTTTATATCTTTAGAGGATTACTTAAATAAAATAGAGAAAGAGAAGATCAATGAATTGGGGTTGCAACTTAAAAAGCTAGAAAAAGACCAAATTAAAAACCCCCAATCAAATACTAAACTTGAAATTCTAAAATTAAAAGGAGAAATTAATAATATTGAAAGTAAAAAAACTATTGAATTAATAAATAAAACTAAGAGTTGGTTTTATGAAAAAAACAATAAAATATATAAACCTTTGGTAAATCTGATCAGAAAAAGGAAAAAAGAAAATCAAATTGTTAGTCTTAAAAATGAAAAGGGGGAACTTTCCACCAATGAAGAGGAAATTAGAGCAATAAGGAGTTACTTTGCCCAACTTTATGCCAATAAATTCGATAACTTAAATGAAATGGAAGAATACCTTCAAAAATATAGCTTGCCCAGATTAACAGAAGAAGTAAATAGTCTAAATAGTCCCATTTCAGAAAAAGAAATAGAACAAGCTATTAATCAACTCCCTGAGAAAAAATCCCCAGGACCACATGGATTTACATGTGAATTCTGCCAAACATTTAAAGAACAATTAGCCCCAATGTTATATAAACTATTTGAAAAAATAGGGAGTGAAAGACTCCTACCAAATTCCTTTTATGACACAGACATGGTACTGATACCTAAAAACAGGTAGGTTGAAAACTGAGAAAGAAAACTATACACCAATCTCCTTAATGAATATTGATGCTAAAATCTTAAAATAAGATATTAGCAAAAAAGATTACAGAAAATCATCCCCAGGATAATACACCATGATCAAGTAGGATTTATACCAGAAATGCAGGGCTGGTTTAATATTAGGAAAACTATTAGTATGATTGACCATATCAATAACCAAATTAACAAAAACCATATGATCATCTCAATAGATGTAGAAAAAGCATTTGATAAAATACAACATTCATTCCTACTAAAAACACTTGACAGTAGAGGGACAAATGGACTATTCCTTAAAATAGTAACGAGCATATATTTAAAACCCCGTCAGTAAGCATCATATGTAATGGGGATAAATTGGAACCTTTCCCAGTAAGATCAAGAGTGAAACAAGGTTGCCCATTATCACCATTACTATTCAATATTGTATTAGAAATGCTAGCCTCGGCAATAAGAGTGGAGAAAGAGATTAAAGGAATAAGAGTAGGTAAGGAGGAAATCAAACTATCACTCTTTGCAGATGATATGATGGTATACTTAGAGAACCCCAAAAACTCTGCTAAAAAGCTATTAGAAATAATTCACAACTTTAGCAAAGTTGCTGGATACAAAATAAATCCACATAAATCCTCAGCATTTTCATACATCACCAACAAAATGCAACAGCAAGAGATACAAAGAGAAATTCCATTCCAAACAAATGTTGAGAGTATAAAATATTTGGGAATCCATCTACCAAAGAAAAGTCAGGAATTATATGAGTAAAATTACAAAACACTTGCCAGAAAAATAGTCAGATTTAAATAATTGGAAAGACATTAATTTAATTTTTTATTAATTTAATTAATTTATTAATTAAATTTTAATTTATTAATTAATTTTTTAAATTAAATAATAAAACCTCTTGGATAGGCCGAGTGAATATAATAAAGATGACAATACTCCCTAAACTAATCTATTTATTTAGTGCTATACCAATCAGACTCCCAAGAAACTATTTTAATGACCTAGAAAAAATAACAACAAAATTCATATGGAAGAACAAAAGGTCGAGAATTTCAAGGGAATTAATGGAAAAAAAAATCAGATGGAGGTGGCCTAGCTATACCTGATCTAAAGCTATATTATAAAGCAGCAGTCACCAAAACCATTTGGTATTGGCTAAGAAATAGACTAGTTGATTAGGATAGGTACACAGGACAAAATAGGGTACAGCTATAGCAATCTAGTGTTTGACACCAACTTTTGGGATAAGAATTCATTATTTGAAAAAACCTGTTGGGAAAACTGGAAATTAGTATGGCAGAAATTAGATATGGACCCACACTTAACACCATATACCAAGATAAGATCAAGATGGGTCCATGATTTAGGCATAAAGAATGAGATCATAAATAGATTAGAGGAACAGAGGATAGTCTACCTCTCAGACTTGTGGAGGAGGAAAGAATTTATGACCAAAGGAGAACTAGAGATCATTATTGATCACAAAATAGAAGATTTTGATTGCACCAAATTAAGAAGCTTTTGTACAAACAAAACTAATGCAAACAAGATTAGAAGGGAAGTAACAAATTGGGAAAATATTTTTACACTTAAAGGTCCTGATAAAGGCCTCATTTCCAAAATATATAAGAAATCAAACCATTCTCCAATTGATAGTCAAAGGATATGAACAGACAATTTTCAGAAGATGAAATTGAAACTATATCAATTCATATGAGTGTTCCAAATCATTACTGATCAGAGAAATGCAAATGAAGACTACTCTAAGATACTACTACACACCTGTCAGATTGGCTAAGATGACAAGAAATAATAATGATGAATGTTGGAGGGTTTGTGGGAAAAATGGGACACTGATGCATTGTAGGTGGAGTTGTGAAAGGATCCAGCCATTCTGGAGAGCAATTTGGAACTATGCCCAAAAAAGTTATCAAACTGTGCATACCCTTTGATCCAGCAGTGCTACTACTGGGCTTATATCCCAAGGAAATACTAAAGAAGAGAAAGGGACATGTATGTGCCAAAATGTTTGTGGCAGCTCTTTTTATAGTGGCTAAAAATTGGAAAATGAATGGATGCCCATCAATTGGAGAATGGTTGGGTAAATTATGGTATATGAATGTTATGGAATATTATTACTCTGTAAGAAATGACCAGCAGGTTGAATACAGAGAGGCTTGGAGAGACTTACATGAACTGATGCTGAGTGAAATGAGCAGAACCAGGAGATCATTGTATACTTCAACAACAATACTGTATGAGGATGTATTCTGATGGAAGTGGATATCTTCAACATAAAGAAGATCTAATTCAGTTACAGTTGATCAATGATGGACAGAATCAGCTACACCCAGAGAAGGAACAGTGGGAATTGAGTGTAAAATGTTTGCACTATTGTATTTCCACACGGGTTACTTATACCTTCGGAATCCAATTCTTACTGGGCAACAAGAAATTTGGTTTTACACACATATATTGTATTAAGGATATACTGTAACACATTTAATATGTATGGGATAGCCTATCATCTAGGGGAGGGAGTAGAGGGAAGCAGGGGAAAATTTGGAAAAGTGAATACAAGGGATAATCTTGTAAAAAAAAAAAAATTACCCATGCATATGTACTGTCAAAAAAATTGTAATTATAAAATTTAAAAAAAAAAAAAAAGCATTTCATAAAATCCAACATCCATTCCTACTAAAAACACTTCAGAGTATAGGAATAAATGGACTATTCCTTAAAATAGTCAGGAGCATATATTTAAAACCGTCAGTAAGTATCATATGTAATGGGGATAAACTGGAACCTTTCACAGATAAGGAATGAAACAAGGTTGCCCACTACCACCATTACTATTCAATATTGTATTAGAAATGCTAGCCTCAGCAATAAGAGTTGAGAAAGAGTTTAAAGGAATTAGAGTAGGAAATGAGGAAACCAAACTATCACTCTTTGTAGATGATATGATGGTATACTTAGAGAACCCCAGAGATTCTAAAAAAAAAAAAGGTATTAGAAATAATCCACAACTTTAGTAAAGTTGCAGGATACAAAATAAATCCACATAAATCCTCAGCATTTTTATACATCACCAACAAAATGCAACAGCAAGAGATAACAAAGAGAACTTCCAGTCAAAATAATTGTCGATAGTATAAAATATTTGGGAATCTATCTACCAAAGGAAAGTCAGGAATTATATGAGCAAAATTACAAAACACTTGCCACAAAAATGAAGTCAGATTTAAATAATTGGAAAGATCAGTGGAATAGGTTAGGTTCAAAGGACAAAATAGTGAACAACTATAGCAATCTAGTGTTTGACAAAACCAAAGATCCAAATTTTTGGAATAAGAATTCATTATTTGACAAAAACTGCTGTGAAAACTAGAAATTAGTATGGCAGAAATTAGGCATGGACCCACACTTAACACCACATACCAAGATAAGATCAAAATGGGTCCATGATTTAGGCATAAAGAATGAAATCATAAATAGATTGGAGGAACATGGGATGGTTTACCTCTCGGACTTGTAGAGGAGGAAGGAGTTTGTGACTAAAGGAGAATTAGAGATCATTACTGATCACAAAGTAGAAAATTTTGATTACATCAAATTAAAAAGCTTTTGTACAAACAAAACTAATGCAAACAAGATTAGAAGGCAAGTAAAAAACTGGAAAAATATTTTTATAGTTAAAGGTTCTGATAAAGGCCTCATTTCCAAAATATATAGAGAACTGACTCTAATTTATAAGAAATCAAACCATTCTTCAATTGATAAATGGTCAAAGGATATGAACAGACAATTTTCAGATAATGAACTTGAAACTATTTCTACTCATATGAAAGTGTAACAAATCACTATTGATCAGAGAAAAGCAAATTAATAAAACTCTGAGATACACTACACACCTGTCAGATTGGTTAAGATGACAGAGAAAAATGATGAATGTTGGAGGATTTGTGGGAAAACTGGGACACTGATGCATTGTTGGTGGAATTGTGAAAGAATCCAACCATTCTGGAGAGCAATTTGGAATTATGCCCAAAAAGTTATCAAACTGTACATACCCTTTGACCCAGCAGTGCTACTACTGGGCTTATATCCCAAGGAAATACTAAAGAAGGGAAAGGGACATGTATGTGCCAAAATGTTTGTGGCAGCCCTTTTTGTAGTGGCTAGAAACTGGAAAATGAATGGATGCCCATCAATTGGAGAATGGGTGGGTAAATTATGGTATATAAATGTTATAGAATACTATTGCTCTATAAGACATGACCAACAGGATGAATACAGAGAGGCTTGGAGAGACTTATATGAACTGATACTGAGTGAAATGAGCAGAACCAGGAGATCATTGTATACTTCAAAAACAATACTCTATGAGGATATATTCTGATGGAAGTGGATATCTTCAACATAAAGAAGATCCAATTCAGTTACAGTTGATCAATGATGGACAGAATCAGCCATACCCAGAGAAGGAACACTGGGAAATGAGTGTAAACTGTTTGCATTTTTGTTTTTCTTCCCAGGTTATTTTTACCTCCTGAAGCCAATTCTTCCTGTGCAACATGAAATTCGGTTCTTCATACATATATTGTATCTAGGATATACTATAACACATTTAACATGTATGGGACTGACTGCCATCTAGGGGAGGGGTGAAGGGAAGGAGAGGAAAATTCGGATTAGAAGTGAGTGCAAGGGATAATGTTGTAAAAAAATTACCCGTGAATATGTACTGTCAAAAATAGTTATAATTATAAAATTAATTTTAAAAAATAAAGTATAAAAAAAAGAAATTTAAAAAAACTGATAGAATTTATCTGTGGAAATGATATGAAAGTAGAAATATTAACACCTACTTTGCTGTTGTACCCTAAGGCCCACTGGACTTTTTCATTTGTCTTTGTAACTTTCACAATGTTTGCGGCGTGATAAGAGCTTAATATGCATTTCATTGTCTATTTGAGGGGAAACACTCAATTTCTATTTGATCCTGCTGCCTTCTCTTAATTTTGTTCTAGGGGTTCTAGAGAGAGAGAGAAAAAGGAAGATACATGTCCATTCCTGACTCTGACAAACTCCAGAACTTTATTTCCAACAACCTGCTGGCCATGTCTTACCCATATCTCATTCATCATGTCAAACAGTGCATTGAAAATCACACTCATCCTCCGCCCCCCTCCCCAAAGTAAATCATTCTCCCAATTCCTTTTTTCTTTTACTAGCACTTTCTTAACAATCCAGGATTATAATTTTAGATTCATTTTTGTTATCTACTTTCTTCTCCCTTGCCTCCCATATCTAACTTAAGTCACAAAGTTCTCCTAACTCAATCTTCACATATCAATGTATTTTACAATATACATTACAAAAAGTCTACTTATTTGATTCTTTGCTTCTAATCTCTACCTTCTAGGTCATGCTATATCCCATACTAAATTAACCTTCCTAGACATCTATTTGATCAACTCATTTCCCTATTCAAAAATCTGTGCCTACAACATAGGAAGCCCATAATCCTTACTTACTTTGACTTTCAATGTTCTAAGATCTGTTTAGCCTTACTTCCTAAAATCCCCCCTCAAAGGAACTCTAACTAAATTGGTTTATTCATTGTTCCACAAATGTTTGCACTTAATTTATTGCCTCTGAATAAGGTAATCTTTTACAGTCTTCCTCAAATCCTGACTTTTTCACATTTTCATGAGATCATTTATAGTTTACAAATATTCTTTTGTAAACTTGGCAAATAAATATATATTTTAATTAAAAAAAAAAAAGAAAACTTGGTTTATATCCTTTGAACATTTAGCTATTAGGGACTATTTCTTAGTGCTATAAATTATTGTCAATTCTCTATTTTAGATGGTTTTTGGGGGTGAAATTTGATATACTCCTCTGCTATTTCTCTAATTCTATTCTTAGAGGCTTTATTTTTTTAAAGCACAGAAACACTTTATGCAATCAAAACTACCTGTTTTATCTTTTATGAACTTCTCCATCATAAGAATCCTCTCATCACTATAGTTAGGAAAGGCATCATAGTTCATTATCTTCTAATAGTTTTGTGATGTGACCTTTTATAATCATATACTTTAATACTTGAAGCTTATTGTAATATAAGGCAAAAGATGTTGGTCTAAAGTTCAGTTTTCTTCAACAGTTCTTGTGACAAAGGGAGCCTTTCCCTCAATAATTTATGTTTTGGACTTTGTCCAACACTGGTTTACTATGCAATATTGCCTCTATTTTTGGCATAAGTAATTATGTTCAATAGAGCAACATTTCTGGGTTTTGACCAATGTAAAATAGTTTTTAACAATTAGTGCTTCATGTAAAATGTATGGGATTACCTGCCATCAGGGGGAGGGAGTGGAGGGAGGGAGGGGATAATTTGGAAAAATGAATTAAAAAAAAAAAAAAAAAAGATAAGAGTCTAATTTAAATTGGAGAGGTTAATCACAGGACAGATTATAAAATGATTATTTTTAACACACTGCAATTCATAAAGACTATATATATTTACAATAAATGGCAATGGAGAAATATCCACACAGATGAAATTACAGATGCTCTAAATATTAAACTATCTTTATTTGAAGAAAAAAAACAATTAGTGCTTTATAATTATAAATATTTATAATTTATAAAATTTATAAATTACGTAATTTATAAAATTATATAAATATATATATATGTATATAAATTATAAAAACACTGGTTTAAGAAATCGCAATACATAGTGTGGTTAGTAAGACCTACATCTGAATCTGGAGTCACACACTTACTGGCTACATGACCCTGATATTTGCTTCATATCTGTAAAATGGATATAGCAGTCATTTTATGTAAAGGATAGCATGCAAACATTAAAATTGAAATATAAATGCTAATTTTATTCCATCATTTTTCCCCTCTTTATTTCCATTGAGATTGTAAGGCCTTTTGTTTTTCTAATGAATCATTATTACTTTGTCTAGTTTTATTTAAGATATTCTCTCAGTAATGATTGACACTGCCCTAAATTTGTAAATTAATTTATTATATTAGGATCCAGCCATAAGAAGTGACTACTTCTACAGTTATTTAAATTTTCTCTTCTATAAAAAAATTTTTATAATTATATTTCTATAAATCTAGTGGGTGGTTGCCAAACTTATTCCTAGGTCTTATGCATTTTGCACTCTATGTAGAAGCAACATATTGGAACAATTGGAAATAATCAATAGAGAAAAGGTTTAAGTGTTAAGAGATCAGAAAAAGCTTCTCACAAAAGATAATATTTTAGTTGGAGCTTAAAACCAGGGAAAGCCAGGAGAGATGAGGAATAAGAGAATTTCAAGCATGAGGGGAAGCTAATGAAAATCCCTGGAATCTTAATCAACAACAGTTACAAGAATTATGGAAGCTTTTAAAATTTAGCTTTGGAGGAAAATAATGGGCACAAACATTCCAATATATGTAAAACAGTCCAGTAATTAAAACCAGTTCTTCAGGCTGTGCAAGTCAAATGTTTAGAAAACTTTCTACTTAATAATATGGATTAAAAAACACACACATCTAGTAGTTGTAATATCTTTTGGGGAGAAGTATAAGTAATTAATCAGGTGTTATTCAACTAATTTCCACAATAGCCTAACAATAAGGAGGAAGTATTAAAACTTATAGTTGGTTTAAGAGGAAAAAGGTTTGACTTGAGAGCAAGTTAGAAATGGAAACAAGATATGAGTTTCTAACTAATAATACTAAATAAAAAAATAAATTAAAAAATAGGACCTTATGAAAAAGCTAGACAAATATAACTGATTTTACCAATGACCAAACTTAGTTAGTAAATTGCATCTATGAGAAGGAAAAAAATCCACCACTTGTGAATAAAACTAATCCTTCTCTTCACTAAATAAATGCTAAAAGGCAGACCTGTGCCATCTCTAGTATATGGGACACAGCCTCTTTATTGGCCATTTCCTGAAGGGTTTAGACTCTTGGATAAATATAAACAGCTACATTAGTAGCAATCATCTCTTAATAAGGAAAATGTATGTTTTCTAAGGATACAGTTCATCAATTTGAAACAAAATAGAAAGAACAGTGACACTGGAGAAATACAATTGATTACAGGTTATGAGAACAGTGCCTTTTCCCTTACAGAGAACAGAAATCATTCCCATTCAATTCTCTCATTCCCAATAATAAGGAGATGATATTCTGGAAACCCAGTTCTGATGACAGATTGCTACATAGCAACAAAGAGGTGATGGAACAAGTTTGATAATTACTTTTCATACTAAGACAGGCAAGGTAAGTGTAGCCCAATGTCTTTTCATTCTTCCCAGGCCAATGACCCTATGGCAAATTCTTCAAAAACTATCCAGCCAGATGAATGTACTTACTTGGAATAGTCACAAAACACATTTAGGGTCCTTGTATCAAGTAATAAACCACACCATGGAAATAGGCAGTGGGCTGGTAACTGGGTAAAGTCAGATTCACTTAGAATATCCTCTTCCACAGGAAAATTCACCACTGTCTTCTTAGGATTAATTAAACAGCCATACTCAGGAATACCTTTTGCCAGAGTCCTAAATTTGAGGAGGAAAATGGTTAACAAATTGTAGGAGGAAAGAAAACTTCCCTAACAAGAGATTTTTGAAAGAGGTATTTTAGATACTTGCTATC
The DNA here is from genome assembly GCF_048593235.1 of Sminthopsis crassicaudata. Lineage (NCBI taxonomy): Eukaryota > Metazoa > Chordata > Mammalia > Dasyuromorphia > Dasyuridae > Sminthopsis > Sminthopsis crassicaudata. The sequence goes on along the minus strand of NC_133617.1, from coordinate 348,806,719 downwards.
AACTGAAATCCCTAAGAAGTAAAAAAAAGGAAATTAAGGGGTTTTTGAAAGTTGATTTATAGAACAGATTCAACCAGAAATCCTGCAGAAGTCTGAGGGAAATTCATGTTAGAGGCATATGAGACAAGACTGTAGGATTTCCTTTCCAGTTACTGGTAGCATCTTAGCCCAAAGATAGAAAAAAGACAAAATGAAAAAATCTCTACATTTCTAACACTATTAAGCTTAATAACTCTATCCAAGGATAACTACCAAAGATATGAAAGACAAATAATCACATGAGGGTAAACCGGAAGCTTAAGTCTAAAATGGCTAGATAATTATCACAGAACCACTAATGGGGGAAAAAAAAGTTACAATCCACACTATCTAGATTACTATTAGAAGTCACTTCAGGTGGTCTAAGTAACCTTGGAAATTCTCCTAGGTTTAATGACAGCTTTTCAGAATTCAAGTTGCTTGCAATCCAAGAAGCAGCTGATACTTGAGGTTGCTGAATTAACAGATACAGAAGTAGAATCACTAAGAAAATCAGAGGTTCTCAAAGTGGGTTAGTGGTCCAGGATCTCAGGATATCTCCAAGAATCTTTCAAGGAGTCTTTGAGATCAAGTTATTTGAATAACAATAATAATGATAAACTATTTTTATAATCCACATCATCATAATAATAAACTGTTTTCATGGTACACAGAATAAACTATTTTATAATTCATGCAAACTATTTTTATAATGCAAAGAATAAACTATTTTCATAATCATATATATAAACTATTCATGATAAACTATTTTATGTTAATACACAATTTTTTTCATGCTAATACACATATAAGTAAATGGCTTTCATATTAATAATATGATAAGCTATTTTCATATTAATAACAATAAACCATTGAGACCAAGTTTAGGACTCTCTGGTCTAAGTCCATACCCAAATAGGACCCTCCTCCTACAACATGATTAAGAAGTTATGGAGGACTCAACTCTTTAGTGAAATTTTCCAGGGATAGGATATCACTACCTTCCATGGCAATTTAATGTATTCTGATAGTTCTAGTAACTTTTTCCTCATGTTAATGTTAATGTTTCTTTAAACTTTCACCCCATGCTCTCAGTTCTTTTGTTTGCACCCAAGAAAAACAAGTCTAATTCCTTTTATGTGGCTTTTCAAATACCTAAAAGACAACTAGATCCCTGGGTTTCCTCTGTGCCTCTCTGCCCCCAAGTGAAGACTTCTCTTTTCTGGCTTAAAATTCCCTAATTCCTTCACCCAACTTTCCTATGCATGATCTATGCTTGAACTACTTTCCAGATTTTTTGGTATCTTTTAAAAATAGGACCTCACGAACTAAAAACAAGAGATTATAAGAAATCTTAGCAGTACACAACACAGGATGATGATTATCCTCCTAATCCTGGACACTGCCATTCAATACAAACTAACCCTGTACTGATTGTTTTGACTACCATGTTCCACTGTTGACTCATTAAGCAGTCTGTCAAAATCTTTCATTTTGGGATTTTGTTTTTGTTAAATTTTTATTTTTTTCCCGGCCAACCTTCTGTTTAACCATTCTGTTAATTCAGCAACCATTCCTTTTATTCCCTCCCCTCAGTCTTGTAAAATCAAATACAATTTATACATGATCAAAGATGAGAATTCTTATACCTTAAGAAGGTTTTGGCTTGTGTTAAATGAGGTGTCACAAGCAGGAAGTCATCAATTAGTCGGATCAACAATCTGGAGAATTAAGAAGAAAGGATGAACAAGAGTTTTAATGACACTTTTGGGTTTCAGTAGCAAAATGACATGTGCCAAAATAACTGGACTCCAATTAGTAGTAAAAAAAACAATATATTTTCCCAGTGGGATCAGAATAAATAATATTCAATCTGTTTAATCCTCAGTTATAATGAGTAGAAACAGGAAAGGTGTGTGTGGCAGGGGGAAGAGAGGGAGTGTATGTGTGATAATGTTTGCTAATGACAAGAAGCATTTTCAAATGGTACAAATGTTCAATTCCAGATCACAGAAATCAGAATAAAGTTGAATTTCTTGAATCTTTTCAAAACCTCTTTTTGCATACACAGTAGGTGCTTGAATCAGCATTATTTTATAGGCTCAGAGCCTCACAAATTCAAGGAGTAGCTAGGTGGTACAGTAGATGAAGAGCTGGGCCCAGAGTCAAGGATATGTAAGTTTAAATCTGGCCTCAGACATTTAGGAGTTATGGGAGCCTGGACAAGTCACTTCACCCCTTTTGCCTCAATTTCCTTATCTATCAAATGAGGTAGAGAAGAAAATGAAAAATACAGATTTGAAGCTGAAAGAAACCATCCAGTTCAACCCATTTACTTTCCTGATGAAGAAATGGAGAAAGCCTTGAGTTTGTGACTTTTCCACGGTCAAAGATATTTATTAATAGCAACACAATTTGAACACAGATCTTCTGATTCCAAATCCAACAGTGATTTTTCCATTGTACCAATTCCCCATTTAGTCCCTTTCAATATATGAGTTAAATATCCAAGTTTCATGAAAGTCTATTTCAATCTGTGATTTGAAACTTGGTTAAGAAATAACTTTAATAAGCCAAAGCCTCATAGCAAAGTTAATCAAAGGCAAGTTTTATCCAAGATTTGAGGCAGTCATTCAATAAAAATTCCAATTCACTCACTGAAAAATTGGAGTCTTTTGGAAAAAGTGAGCTGAATTTGTTACTACAATATCTCTCAACAAAAAGCTATACTAAGCAAGTGAACTTAGAAAATAATTAAAGTTGCAGTAGAAATATTTAAGGTAATAAATTTATCTCAAACACATGAAAATCAACTAATCATAAAGTATTCATTTATTTATGAAACCAGTTCCATTCATATTGTTAAGAGTCAATATCTTGTTACCCCAGCCTGAGTTATCCTATGTCCTTGAAAGTAATAAAACTATTTTAAATATTTAGACTTTTTGCAGTTCAGACCAATTATTCCTCCAATTAGTTCAAATCAATAAGATTTTACTAATTTTACTTCCTTAAGTATCCCTAAGTAAAAAAAAAAAAAAAAAAAAAAAGTATCCCTAAGGAATATTGTGGATTTAACTTATTCCCCTAACTTAGCAAACTGGCATTTTACTAACTTCTTCATCATTGTTTGTTTGTTTTGAAATTTTACTTGAACAGCATACTTAAATGTTTAAAGCATGTACTCACTGTTTGGTTTTCTTGCCAAAAAGATAAGGGATATGGTATGTTTGGGGATTTTTTTAGGTGTAGGGGATTTCTAGGTAAGGGAAGCCATAGCCCACCAATAGGCAAGTCTTAGATAGCCAAGAAATTAAGAAGTTAACGAACTGGCCCCAAGTCATGGCTCTAGTGTCCCATGAGAAGTAGGACCTGAACTTAGAACTTCTTGTTTTGGTAGGGTTGGCTCTCTATCTACTATACCATATTAGCTCTCTCATCAGAGCTCTCTGGTAAAATCTACAGAAGCAAACCTGGTGACTAAGTTGAAGACTCACATTTAAAACTTGATTAAAGCTCCAGGTGGTGCTAGAGGACTGGAGCCAAGAAGTCCTGATTTCTCAGTGGGATATGAACATGGGCCAGTCACTCCACCTCCTCCCCTGCCTGAGTTTTCTCAATTGTAACATGAGAATGAGAACAGCACCTACCACAGGGTTGTCATGAGGATCAAGTGAAATAATAATTGTAAAGTGCTTATCATAGTGCTGGGCATAATAGATCCTCTATAGATGCAAGCTATTACTAGTATCATCATTTTTATTCCTACACTGATTCACAAAAGGAAAAGGTATTATTAATAATGTCTGTATATGATAAGAACATCATAAATATATCAAATAATAATACATTTGATCAAGAAATCAAGATGGCTCTAGAGAACTAGGCTCAGAGTTAGGAAGGCCAGAGTTCAAATCCAGCCTTCTACAGCTCTGGGCTGTGTGACTTGGACAAGACACTTAACCCCTTCATTTCCCTCTGTTCTCTCCATTATAATGTGAGGAGAATAACAGGACCTCCCTCCCAGAGTTATTGTGAGGATCAGCTGAGATACTATCTGTACACTTAAATGGGATGTTTGTAAAGTGCTTAATAGTGCCTGACATACAGTAAACACTACAGAAATGTCACATAAATTATTATTAAATTCAAATGACTACTTTTGAAAACATAAAATAACATGTTACCCATCCTGCTGAATTCCAGGGAATAATTTGTTCTCCATGTTTCCATAGCATAAACTACACAGCAGAGTGGACAAAATAGAGCCTTGTGGAATTCCCTGGCACTGGACATAGTACCTAGAAAGAGAGAGAAAAGAAGGACTGAGACTTAGAGTCAAGCTAATTATATTGTTAATAATGATTATTGTTGCTGTTGTTCGAAACTAAAAAAAAAGGTCATATTACATATCAACAGGAACTTAAGAGAGAAACATGTCCCCAGACCCTCAAGAGAAGGGAGCTTGCTGCCAATGCTGTTCACTAGGCTCTGAGCAGTGACCAGCAGTCAGAGAGTTTCGACTTTGGGGATTCTTGCTTAGTCGAGAGAAGTAATTTCATTGGCCAAGAGGCTGCTATGAAAGTTTGGCTGCTCAGCCCCACTCCCTCTCCCCAGAGATGGCAAGGAATAAAGTTTTTCCTATGGAGAGGGTCTGTGGCCCTCATTCTGCTGCCCCACTTCTGATACATTCATCTTTATGCACAAGAGCCAAAGCAGTGTGGTTTTAAGCTTTCACTTTGGGATGTCTTTGATTAGTGACCATGATATTATTTCTTTTGCCTTCTCACTAAACCTGTTTGTCTGTTTCTTCATCTATAAAATGGGGATAACAATAGCATTTACCTGGGAGGGTTATGATAAAACACATTATATAAATGTTAGCTCTCACTATCTATTTCGAGGCCCTGGACAAGTCACTTAACTTTGCCACAGTATCCATCTGTAAAACTGGGGTAATGATAGCATCTGCTTCTTAGGATTGTTAAGGGGATCAAAGGAGATAATATTTGTAAAGAGCTTAGCACAGTGCTTAGGACCAAGTTGAATTAAATAAATACTTTTTCCTTTCCTTTTCTCATTTTAAAGAGGAGATGGCCTAGGCTTGGAAAGATAAAGTAACCTGCCAGTGACCAGACAGCTACTAGCTAAGTGTCAGAGGGAGGATTTGAACTATGGTCTTTCTAATTCCAGGTCCAGTACTTTACTTACTGCCTCTTCAAAAAAAAGAGAGGCAAGGAAAAAAAGAAGAGAAAAAAAAATGGGAAATGGTGCAGTGTCAACGAATGTAGTGGGCTGACCTCCCCTGCCATCCGTCTGAATGAGATGATGCCAGAATGAAGCTTCTCTGATAAGAGACAGATCTCTCAAAAATGTCTGACTGCATCTTACTTGTTCTTGATCTTCAGGATGCTGTTATGAATCAAATGCAGAAAGAAAGTGAAGAGGTTGATGCTGGTCTCATTTAAGGAACAGCTCTGTAAAAAAAAATCCATAAGTAAACAAATTACCATCAGAGCCAGAGTTAAGAGAAAATAAGGAAAAGCCACATAGAGGCATAGCAGGGACTCAACTGGAGCTGGTGAGATTTTTTACATTTTGAGAATTATAATTGCACAAAACCAGAGAGGACAGTACTATTATTTTTTACACATATTTTCTCCTCATCTCACACACAAGGTAACAGGCTGAGAATTTCAGATAGTTGGGGATGCTAGGGGTTTCCACTTTTCATTTGGTCTTGACATCTTTCTATTTGATGTCTTCATAATTGTGTAACAGATAAAGCCTTTCCACCAGGGACCATTTATAGATATGACATTCAGGACCCAGCTACCAGAAGGCCCTCCACTTCTAGCTGCTCTCCATCCTCATTTTTTGGTCATCTCAGGTCACAGCTTTCCCCTTCTATGGCCATCCCCACCAAGTGGGAGAATCAGTATTGTAGACTCCTAAATATTTTCTTTTTGGTCTCTGTTCTCTGATGGCTGAGGTCAGTTACAGCTTCCTCTATCCCAACACCCCTCAAAGTAAGAGAGAAGGAACCAGCCATGTCCTAAATGGGAGAGTCTTTTCTCCATTACTGCTAAGCTCACTCTCCCAAGTTGAGAGTGAAGAGATGAGCTAAATGTCTACTTTCCCTCCCCTTCTTTTCAACTTCCTATAATTGGGATGAAAGGGAAGGACTTTTTATTGAACCATTTTAAAAAACATTAGTTTGCTCCCTCCATATCTGAGATGGATTCTGTCTCCCTTACTATGAAATGAGATGTTTGGCAAAAGGCTTAGCACAATCCCAGGCACGTAGGAGTTGCTATATAAATGCTTATTTCTTTCTCTAATGTAGCACTTGGTAGTCATGGTAGTACATAATAGTAGCAGTAATAGATAATGGTAGTAGGTGATAGCAATTATAGTAGCAGTGGATAGTGGTGATAATAGTAGTAATAGTAGTAAATGGTTGGTAGTTGGTAATAATAGTAATAGAGGTAGGTGGTGGCAGCGGCAATAGTAACAGCAGTAGCAGTAACAGCATGCATCAATAACCCACATAAAGACTATGACCCAATTATCATTCTAATTCATCTCTTTTTCCTAAGTCCTATCTCTCCAATATCAAAATCATCCTTCAACAACATTAAACATAATCTTCCCAATATGAAGCTTGACCTAAAGCTTTCATTTCATAAAGCTATCATTTCTTGACCTAAAACCTTCCCAAATGCTTATCAGATAAAATATAAACTTTTACACTGGCATTCAAAGATTCCTATCATTTGTTTTTCCCTTGCTTTTCTAGTCTTATCTCGCATAACTTCCAATCACAAAGAATGTTCACTTATCATTTAATGAATTCAACTAAAATATTCACCTACCCATTACAATGTTAATATTCCTGAATGCAGAGACTATTTAATTTTTGTCTTTGTATCCCCAATGACTAGCCAACAGAAAGTGTTTAATAAATACTTATTAGCTAATTCATCTCTGTATCCCCAACACTTAGATGAACAATTATTTTCTGAATAGGATTGAATAAGTATAACCTGTTCAACCACGATGGCATTCTGCAGGGAAGTGGTTTCTTGCAAATGTGCCACAAACTGATTCATATAAGGCAAGGCATCTTTGTAAGTGGAAACCTATGATAGACAAAGGAGAAAACAGTCTTGGTTAAACTTGACACTGGCAGTATTTGGGTTCCACAATCTAAATTCAAAGTCCCATTACATTGAAAGTCTCAAGAGCAACTTTATTCAAAAGAATAAAAATGTAAATGATAAAAACCAAAATATTTTCTTTAAAAAAAGAAAAACCCATGTAAGGTTTTGTCAATCATGTGAGTGCCTAATTGAGCATCACATGCTCTTTAGCATGGCATGATTTCTAGAAATTCATTGGTGAACCTATACCCTAGAGTTTCTTCATCTCTACCTTTATCAAGAATTAATTTCCCACTGGAATTATGCCCAAAAAGTTATCAAACTGTGCATACCCTTTGACCCAGCAGCGCTACTACTGGGATTATATCCCAAAGAAATACTAAAGAGCGGAAAGAGACATATATGTGCCAAAATGTTTGTGGCAGCTCTTTTTGTTGTAGCTAGAAACTGGAAGATGAATGGATGTCCATCAGTTGGAGAGTGGTTGGGTAAATTGTGGTATATGAAAGTTATGGAATATTATTGCTCGGTAAGAAATGACCAGCAGGAGGAATACAGAGAGGGTTGGAGAGACTTAAATCAACTGATGCTGAGTGAAATGAGCAGAACCAGAAGATCACTGTATACTTCAACAACAATACTGTATGAGGATGTATTCTGATGGAAGTGGAAATCTTCAACATAAAGAAGATCCAACTCACTTCCAGTTGATCAATGATGGACAGAGGTAGATACACCCAGAGAAGAAACACTGGGAGGGGAATGTAAATTGTTAGCACTAATATCTGTCTGCCCAGGTTGCATGTACCTTCGGATTCTATTGTTTATTGTGCAACAAGAAAATGATATTCACACACATGTATTGTACTTAGACTATATTGTAACACATGTAAAATGTATGGTATTGCCTGTCGTCGGGGGGAGGGAATAGAGGGAGGGGGGGTAATTTGGAAAAATGAATACAAGGGATAATATTATAAAATATACATATATATAATAAAAAAAAAAAAATCAAAAAAAAAAAAAAAAAAAAAAAAGAATTAATTTCCCAAATTAAGAACCTCATTTTAAAATTTCCAACAATACTGAATATAACTAGATCCACTTAAATTTATTCCCTCTTTATTCTCACTCACCAAGTATACAATGGTATCCTTGGTATCAGGAAATCCTGTGTCTGATCCTGCCTCAGTTAGATACTTACTAGCTATTTTTGTTTCTGCTCACTCATATCCTTCTCTTCTTAGCAAAGATACCAAAGTGGTTTGGCATTTCCTTCCCCGGTTCATTTTATAGATGAGGAAATTGGGGCAAAAATGGTTCAGTGACTTATCCAGTATCACACAGAGAGTGTCTGAGGATAGATTTGAACTCAGGTCTTCCCAACTCCACACCCAGTGCTCTATTCCTGAGCCAACTAGCTGCCTATACTAGTTATATAAACTTGGGCAAGTCTCTATGAGTCTTAACTTTTTCATCTGTAAAATGAGGGTCAATTGAATGGTCTCTAGTTCCCTTCCAATTTATAGTTTTTCTAAACTTGAAACAAGGGATTAAAACTGTCAAGAGACTATATCATAGAAAGATATATAATGCCTTGAATAAGTAGTCCATAACCTCTTGTCTTGTGTAAGCAGAGTTCAAAGCTATAGTAATAATATTAATAAGAAACATAATTACACATAAGCAAAATATAAGTAACTGGCATTAAGTAGTGTCTTAAAATTAGGAAAGAACAGTACAAACAGTACTTATCATCTATTTTCTAAAATAATCCAGGGAGGTGGATACTATAGATATTATCTTCATTTTACAGATGAAAAAACTGAGGTTCAGAGAATGATGGTGACTTTTCCACAATCACACAGCTAGTACATATGAGAAGTGGGATAGAACCCAATTCTTCCCAACTCTAAGCTCACAATTTATCCACTGTGCTATGCTGCCTCTCTAATCAAGAACATCTCTACATGTAATATCTGTAAATGAAAATTCTGTTTGTATAGCCTCTGAAAGTAAAGAAGTCTAAACAAATACAAGATCCGAATGTCAGATTAAGGATACTAGATGTTTGCCATACGTGTCTTTTAAAGGATTTCTGGATGTTTCCATGGGCATTCTTCTGGACTACAGCATAACGTCTGATACAGTAGATTTTCTTCTCTTCAGGCTTAATAATACTGGAGATCACTTCCACAAGCTTGTCATGGGGGATCGTATCATAAGCACCTGTCACATCAGCCTATATGGAAACAAATATTGGTTATAGATCCTCAAAAGTGAACACCAAATGTGATAGACTTGGCTCTTATCAACAATGAGGTGATTTAAGGCAATTCCAATAAACTTGTGATGGAGCCACTAACATCCAGAAAAAGAATTATGGAGACTGTATGTGGATCAAAACATAATATTTTCACCTTTTTAATTGTTATTTTCTTTCTCATTTTTTTCTTTTCTGCTTTTTTGTGTCTGACTTTTTTGTGCAGCATGACAAATATGGAATTAAGTTTAGAAGAATTACACATGTTTAACCTATATCAAATTGCTTCCTGTCTTAGGAAAGAAAGTAGAAAGGAGGGAGAAAAATTTGGAATACAAGGTTTTGTAAAGGTGAATGTTGAAAACTATCTTTGCATGTATTGGAAAAATAAAACTCTAAAAGAAAAAAACAAAAACACAAAAAAGTGAATATCATTTAAAAGGCAAGAGGCAAGAACCCAAGATTCTGTGAAAGACAATGCAATTCTTTTACAGGGATTCTTAACCCAGAGACTGTGATTTTGATTTCTTCTCATTAATAAAATATTGCAGTTGTTCTCAACTATGTGTACACTATACACACATGTGTGCGCACACAGCATCCCAGAAGTCTTAGTGCACTTTTTAGCTTATTAAAGTCTAAAACTGGGGCAGCTAGATGGCTCAGTGGATAGAACACCAGCCTTGAATTCAGCAGGGCCCGAGTTCAAAGCTGGTCTCAGACACTTAACACTGCCTAGCTGTGTGACCCTGGTCAAGTCACTTAACCCCAGCCTCAGGGGGGGGGGAAGTCTAAAACTACACACTGTATATATTCAAATATATCTAACTTTTCTATTCATACATATGTGTCACTGTGGTCCACCTTAAAGTGAAAGTTTCCTGAAGTCAGGGTTCATTTAAATTCTCTGGATGGGATAGTTGCAATAGCAGGATAGGGACAGCTAGGTGGCACAATGGATCCAGCAGCAGCCCTGGAGTCAGAAAGACCAGAGCTCAACTGTGGTCTCAGACCCTTGACATTTAATAGGTGAGTGATCCAGGGCAACTCACTTAATTCCGACTACCTCAACAACAACAAAATAGCATTATAACTTCTATAGGAAATCTTTCCTGATACTCTTGGAGTTAATATCCTACATCTCAAAAATTTACTTGGCATTTATTTTGTATATAAGTATGAGTATATGTGTTGTCTTCCCCAGTAGAAATAAAGGCAGGGAATATTTGAATTTAGTCTTGATATCCAACTCCTAACATAATGACCCTTAGAAAGTCTAACCTTTACAAAGTAAAAGTTGGAAACTTTGTCCTTGGATTGCTTCACTCGGAGAACAAACTGCCGCCAAGCTTGATAAATGCCGTCAATCCCAAACAAAGAAGACCCCAAGACTTCAGGGTGAAGAGTCCGCTCATAATTCAGAACACTGAACAGGTTTTTAAGCTGGCCATTAAAATACCGTATCTAAAGGGGAAAAAAAGAGAATGGATTAAAAACATCCAAAATGGCCCAGTGCAAATGGCTCCATGACCCTCTCTCTAATATCTTAGTACATATAGCCCAAAGAGGAGGGATAGCATAGAGGAAAGAGGGAATAAACACCTAGTTCTATGGATTTACAGGAAAATTCTATCCAACTTTAAAAAGAAAAAAATAGCTATTTACAAAAATGATTTTCAAAAATGGAAAAAGCACTTTGCCCAATTTCTTTTATAAGAGAAGTATATAGTTCTAACACCTAAAAAAGAAAAAAGCAAAGAGAACTGTACACCACCATCATTAATGAACATCAATTTTTAAATTTTAAATAAAATTCTGAAAAAATTAGTTTTCTCTAAAATCAGTCTTCATGAGTATAATTAATTTATACCAAGAGTACACGATTCAACATTAGAAAAACAACTGACCAAAGTTAACCAAATCAAAAACAAAAATATTCCAAACTATGTCAATAATCAGAATCAGCCTTTTCAAAGTACATTAATTTAATTATTATTGATTGTTTCTTAATTAATTATTATTTATTATTTTATTAATTTATTTTAAGAATAAAACAGTGTAAGTTTAGAGAAATCTACCTAAAACCAAAAGTAAGCATTTAAAAATCACAATAATAATAGTATTTACACAGAGCTTTAAAATTTACAAAGTGCTTTTATAAATATTACCTAATTTAATCTTCACAAAAACCGCAATATAGTAGAAATCTTTTTAAATACAGGAATAAAAGTAAAAATACCTTTTCTCCCCAATAGTATTTTATGTAATTCTAGAAATGTTAACAATGCCAATAAGAGGATGAAATCAAAAGCATAAAGAAGGGCAGAGGAGACAAAACAATATTCATTTGATGATGACATGATTATTTGATTAGAAAATTCTAAGGAATTAGTAAGAATTTGTCTGAGAAAATAAATAGATTAGCAAAGTTGTAAGCTACAAAATAAACCCACAAAAAAAAAATCAACTGTATTTCTATAAAACGACAAAATCCAAGAAACAATAATAAAAGAAGTTTAAATTAAAAAACTACAAATACCTAGGAATGAACCTACCAAAGAAAATTTAATACTTATATAGACTCAATTACAAAACATTGCTTCATGAAAAAATAAAGAACTTATATACTTGGAAGAATATTCAGTGTTAATGGCAGGGCCATGCCAATATAATAAAAATGACAACATCCTTACAAAGTTATTTACAAATTTAATTGTATATCAAACTACCAAAGGAATAATTTGCAAAGATAGAGAACTGCTGGTAAAACTAGGAAGCAGTTGGACAGAAACTTAGACCAGTAAGTTAAATCACATTTTATTAAAAAAAAAAAAAAAATTAAAAATGAGCATGTCTCTTGAACATGAAGTTCTTACCATAAAAACCAAAAAATAAGCAAGTCATACACCTTTAATATTTATAGAGACAAATTTTTAACCAAAGAAAAGACAGAACCAGTTACAAAAGATAAAATAGATCACTTTGATTATGTGAAATTGGAATTTGTGTACAAACAAAAATAAACAAATCTAAAATAAGTAGTTCAAGAAAAAAATTCAGTAAGTCAGAAAAAAAATCTTTAAATCAAATATTGCTGATAAGGGTTTAACATTCAAGATATGTACACAACTAACAGAAATATATGATTAAAAAAGTCATTTCTCTACTGAGAAATGGTCAAATGATATAAATTGTTCTCAAAAGTATATGAAAGAATGTTCCAGATCTGTAAGAAGAGAAATGTAAGTCAAAACAATCATGCCCAGCAAATTGGCAAAAATGACAAAAGTTAGGAATTCAATACAAACCAAAATATTTATAATAGGACTTTTCATAGTAGCAGAGAATAGGAAAAAAAGCAGCTATCTTTTTCTTAAGAAACCATGGCCCACAAATGAAATGGAATATGCTGTGACTTAACAAGCACAATGCATGCAGAACAGTATGGAAAGATTTACAGGCTCAAAATGAAACTAAGCAAAGCCAAAAAAACACACAATGATTGTCATCATTAATTCCTTAGTCATTTTTCAGCCGGCTTGGCCTCTTCATCATCCCATTTTAGATTTTCTTAACAAAGATACTGGAATGATTTGCCACTTTGCTCTCCAGCTCATTTTGCAGATGAGGAAACTGAGGCAAACAAGATAAAGGCTTGTCCAGGGTCACACAACTAAGTGTCTGAGGTCATATTTGAACTCAGGAAACTGAAAACTCCTGTTTCCAAGCCCCTATCCACTGAGCCATCTCGCTGCCTCACACAATGATTACAATAATGTAAAAAGAAACAATAAACACCACAAATAATCATAAAACCAAATAATGTGAAATTATAAAGATCAAGGTTTGGCTCCAAAGAAGAGTTACGAGAATATGCCTTTCCCTCTTCTTTACAGAGGAAGAAGTTCATAGTTATAGAATATTCTATATATTGTTAATTTTTTTCTGTCTTGATTGGCCTTAATTTCTAAAAAAAATTTTCTCTCTTCAAAAAATATATATATTTATTACAAGGAATGGCTTTCTGAGAGCTGAGAAGGAAAGCTAAACAATGTAAAAAGAAAGTGTGTGTGGGGGGGTATGTACATATATACACAGAAATATAGTTTGAAAAAATAAAATATGTGTATATGTATTTGTAATATGAAATATAATTACTTTCTTATCTTTGGTTCCCTTATTGGACACTTTGGCTCCAATGATGCTGTCTACATTCACAATTGGTCGAAGCCCATTGGGTTTGGGGATGAACCGAAGTCTAGATGCCAGGCAGATAAATCTTGCTTCCAAATTTTGCTTTATCTCCTCTTCTGATAATGTTCTAAGATGCACTTTATCAAAGTGTTTTCTAAAACACAAATATTGTTATTAACAGTAATAATGATGAAGATAACAGTTAACTGTAAAATAACAGAATTTATTATAGTACCTCTTTTGTGCTAAGTAATTTATAAATATTATTTCAATTGATCCTCACAAGAACTCTGGGAGATAAGGTGCTATTATTATCTCCATTTTACAGTTGAGGAAACTATGACAGAGGTTAAATGACTCGTCCAAGGTCACACCATTTGTTATACTAACTGAATTATAATCATGTCCCTATGCACTCCATTAGTAGTCCACAAAACAGTAAATATTATTTATTTTTTAATAATCATTTATTCCATTAGCAGCCTATCAAATAATAAATATTACCTTGCTAGAAAAAAAAATTCTCCCCCAAGTTAACAGGAAAAAGACCCCTCTTTTGCTAAGACACTTACTTTTAAGACACTGACTTTTACTAAATACTGTGAGGAAATTATTAATTTCACCAGAAACAAAAATTCTAGGCTTGTCCAATTGCAAATATTGATATTTTCTTCAAGAAGGAGCTCTCATGAGCCAATGATAGCCTGTGGCCAATAACTAGAAAAGCATTGATGCTGAGTAAGAAATGTGAAAAGAACAAGGCAAATATTTCTTTTTAGCCTTTATACAAATCTCTTAACTTGGACTAATGTCCAATCAAAGTTGGAAATGGATTTTGTTGGCAACTGATTTGACTGATCATTGGAATCATGACAATCCAAATGTTCACAAAAGTATTCAATATTCAGTTTGGAAAATACCCAATTCTATAGAAGATCTGAACTCCAAACCTAAGAGATCCTTCTGTCTTCTGCTATACTGAAATTCACTATATTGAGTGTTTCTTGAAAGAACTTATTGGTGAAACTTGACTGTCCTATCCTTTCAAAGGAGAGGTATTACCTGTGGACTGATCTACATTTACAAGGAGACCATTCAAAGCAATTCAACAACAGATTTAATAATATTCACTTATATTTATGTGCAAACATAAAGAATGTAATAGTCCCTGTCCTATGTTCTATTTGAAGAAAGGGAAAAAGAATGGTATAAGGGCATACTATTATGTATAATGCCATAGAATAATTGGTCTATTCTCAAATCATCCCTTTACTCTTTTTGTGAATGAATGCCTCTCTCTCTCTTTTCTTCAATCTCCTTTGCTTTTCTTTTAAATGAATTTTTATGGAATATATCAACTGGGTTCTGGCTTGCTGTTCTATTTAAGTTAATAGAGTTGGTAACCTGCTCTCATCCATAGAAATCTACGTCTACCCCAAAAACATTCATTAACCAGATCCCTGGACTAATTCCGTCCGGAAGGCCAGAGAGATGTCTTTTCTTCTAGTGCAACCCATAAGTAACCTATAAATAAAGCAGACACGACAAACTGGACAAAGAAAGAGCATTCAATTTCACAACTCTAACTTTGAGATTTCTTCACACATCCTGGGAAAAGTATAGGATCAGCACTTCACAAAATATGAGATATTTGAACACTAAAGACATAAATCCATTTTCTTCTGTATCAGCATCATTTCCCTCTATGGCTTAGATTGTGCTCTAGAGATAAATACCTGATGCCAACATTTTGCAGCTTGCTCCAAATACACTTCCGATAGAAAAAGAGTCTATTCTTCTGGAACATTGTCTCAGTTACGTAAAAAAAAGACCTGAGCAACTCAACTACATACGAGTCCATTAACCAGTATAAAAATTTGGCCAAAATTTCTTCACGTAAATGGTGTTCTGAGGCTGGAACAAAATGATTCCCTGAAATGAGTCAAAATGTCAGAAAATTACATTATGTCTGCAGAGTCCATTAATTATCATCTTGACTATCATTTATATAGCACTAAGAAATTTACAATAAAAATACCTTAAATATGATCCCATTTGATAAACAAGTTGGCAGAGCAGCCCTCGACAGGTGTATGCCTCTGTAAGTTAAGTGCTTTTCTTAGTCCCATTTTACAGACAAGGAAACAGATAGAAGAGAGGTTAAGTGATTCCCCTAGTTACAAAACTAAACATTTGAGGACAGGATTTTAAAAAAGAGTCTTCCTAACTCTAAGCCCAGCTCTCCATCAATTCACTACCTAGCTGCATCACTAACCAGCTGCAAATTAGATAAGACAGTACCTTTGCCTAGGGCAAGCCAAGCACAGTCCTTCACTCGCATCTTCCACATCAGCTCCCGAAGAGAAAACTTGTCATGTTTTCCCAGAGTGAGGAATTTTTTCACATTCTTAAAGAAGCGGCATTTATTGTGAGTTGATCCCCAGAGTTCAGCGGGTACCAAACGGTGAAGACATTCCCTCAGAAACACATACACCTGCCAAGGGCTGCTGTGCCAACTGAGCAGCTGTAAGACATCACTACCACCCTTGCCTGGGAACACTGCCTTCCTAACTGTGCCTGATCCTGATGGTGTTTTTTTAGACATTTTACTGGAAAGGACCGATTCTTTATCTGGCATCTGCTCTGTAAGTGAGCAACTAGGCTCCTTCATTATGTTAGTTCCACAGCTTGGGGGAATTTCAGATATCTGTTCCTGCTGCTGGCCTCCATCTAGGACCTGCTCTGTAAGTGAGCAACTAGGCTCCTTCATGATGTTACTTCCACAGCTCAGGGGAACTTCAGATATCTGTTCCTGTTGCTGGCCTCCATCTCGGACCTGCTCTGTAAGTGAGCAACTAGGCTCTTTCATGATGTTACTTCCACAGCTCGGGGGAACTTCAGATATCTGTTCCTGCTGCTTGTCTCCATCTTGGACCTGATGCTGTATTTCCTCAGGTTTGGTTAAATGACTGGAAGTAATGGCCTGTGGCTTCTTCAGCTGGCTAGCAGAATCTGTCTTGGCTGAAAATCTCAGGGGACAGTTCTTTTTTAGAAGCATAAAATAAGGACACTTTCGGTGGTTCTGTATCAATTCCTTAAATAGGTGCCGCATCTGCCAATAACGTTTAGGGAGTCGTCTATTTTTCCAGGGGGTCTTCTGCTGATGTGGGTCACCTTTTGGCTCAAAGAGATGACTGTTTAAGAAGATGGTTTCTACCAGCTTTTGACCCCCAGATAGTGAATCGTGTAGATGATTCAGCATAAATGATGCAGGCAAACATTCTCGGAAGTTACGGCCAGAATACAAGAAACGTTTCCTGTTAATGTATATAATGGCACCAGAAGCACTTCTCAGTCTCTTTGGTGGTTCTTTCCCAGGACACAGAGCATGTGAGAAAATGGCATCAGTTGATTTGGGCCTTCCAACCAAACCTTCTTTTGAAGATCTGGCTCCTATTTTGTCTTCAGAAGTAGATTTCATAACTGAAGAATCACAGCATGCTAAATCCCCATCATTATGTTCCAAAAGTGGGAGGCTACCTTTGGTCTCTGTGAAACATTTTGCCTCACCACCATCTCCTTTAAGAGCAGATTTCTTATTGTAGAAATGCCCTGAAGAGATTTCTATCGATCTTTGGGTCACGTTTTCAGCATTGTTAGAATTAGACTCATTCTCATGAAAATCACAAACCTGTCCCAAGCCCAACTCTTTTCTCTTTTCCTGAAGGCATTCCTCTGTCTTTGGCCGCTTTGCTGAGATTTCACTTTCCTCTTCATCTTCCCTTTGCCTTTTTGATAATACAGCTGCCACAGAATGTATTGAATGGGTTCTGTCTTGTTCTTCTACTTGGTCAGCATTAGATCCCTGATCAGTTCCACAAGAATCTTCAGGGCCATCTTTACGAGGTTTGTCTACCAGATGCTCTGAATTCTTCTGATTTTGACCTGAAACTTTTAAGGCCTTGTCTTTGGATCTGAGCATGTCTTTCCTCAAATCTAATTTGACTGAGGATTT